>NW_027529428.1:3000421-3067743 GCF_008692635.1 Crocuta crocuta
GAGAGAGAGAGTTTGTGTGTGTGTGTGTGTGTGTGTGTGTGTGTCTGCCCCTCCCCTACTCACACTCTATCTCTCAAAAATAAATGAACTTTAGGGATGCCTGGGTGGCTCAGTCGGTTAAGCGTCTGACTTCAGCTCAGGTCATGGTCTCATGGTTCGTCGGTTCAAGCCCTGCATCAGGCTCTGTACTGACAACTAGCTCAGAGCCTGGAGCCTGCTTCAGATTCTGTATCTCCCTCTCTCTCTGACCCTCCCCTGGTTGCTCACTCTCTCTCTCTCTCACAAATAAATAAATAAATAATAAACTTTAAGAAAAACCAAAAGAAAAAGAATGAGGCAGTCTTATATTAAGATATAGAATATACCAATTATGTAAAAAATATACTTTTTATTATAAACCTTATCTTCTGAATTTTGTATTGTATGAATATATAACTTATTCAAAACTTTACAGACACAATTTTATGGCACTTCTGTCAAATATATGTGCAGTCTGGTGGCAAATAGAAAGCACTACTACAAAAATTACAGTAATGGCATTACGGTGATCAGATTATTGGTTTCTGCTTTTAAAAGCTGTCTATGATGCTATATATATTTACAAAAAATATAGAGGGAATAATAATAAACTTTTTAAAAAGTATTCCTGTTCATTATAGAGAACGTAAAATCCTGAAGCATAGAGAGGAGAAAAATAATTTATATATATATATATACACACACACGTATATATATGTACATACATATACATGTATATATAGACACATATATACATGTGTGTGTGTGTATGACAGTTCTCTGTCCCCCACCAAATAACTACTATCAATATTTTGGTGTTTTTCTATTTCTTTATGCACTTGTAAGCCTGTGGATATGTGCATAATATGTAAAAATCAGTACATCTATACAGACATATGTATATTTTAGAAGAGATGGTTGCAGTTTATTCTTTACTATACTGGTTTTTATACTTAGTGTAAATGATGGTAACTTCATAAAATAAAATACAACAATTAAAACACGTGTTCTTTTAAGTTTTTTATTTTGAGAGTCAGAGCTCACACAAGCGGGGGAGGGGCAGAAAGAGAGAGAGAGAGAGAGAGAGAGAACCCCAAGCAGACCCCACGTTGTCAGCACAAACTGTGAGATCACGACCTGAGTCCAAATCAGGAGTCAGACGCTTAACCACCTGCACCACCCAGGTGCCCCTAAAATGAGAGTTCTGACTTTTATACATTTCCTCTTTACATGTTTATTTTGGAGGTTTAATTAGCCCGACATTATTAACAAATACATCCTCCAACTGTAAATTTTAAGGAATACTCTTGACCAACACTACCTTGGAAGTCCCTTAAAAACAACAGCAGAATCTAGACATACTCTTAAAGAAATAATAAAAGTAAATATACTAATATATTGCTACCACTAAAAGTGTACACTTAATCATCGAGTCTTTGTCCTAACCACCTAGCAAAAGGGATCCTGCAAAACAAGTGCTATTAGGAATTAAGGGGTGCTTTACTTGGTGGCCATTGAGAGGATAAGGATTAGCTTAGAATCACTGCATTACCATCTGCCCATTTTATAGTCACATTTTGGGTAGAGGAGTAAAACAGTGTTTCTTAAGGCTTTACAGTGGTATGGAAAAGGAATCAATTATACTAAAATCAATCAATTTTGAGAATTCTATCTATGCTGACCACAAAATACAAATGAAAAGGGGGAAATAAACATCATCAGGTAATTTATAATTCCATTATAACTTCCAAAGAAGGCATCACTTCAACATGTGAAATCCACATACTGAATTAGAGATCTAGTATATTTTCCTTTGTATTGAGTTTTTATTAACTTGATAAAGAATATATGTAGTTTCTTTCCATTTTAAAAACCCGGTGACAAATTTTGTTGCCAAATGTGATCCTGGAAAATGATGGTTTACATAAAATGTATAGACTACAGGCCTCGACTTGTTAAGCTTTTTAAAAATCCCCAATGTTGTTAATTCTTAATTCCAACCCTTCTTCATGTGTGCCATTTTCCTCTGAGCTTCTATGCCTTTAGACATTTGAAATCAGACATTAAAACTCACATCGAGTAAGTTTTCCCAGTTATATCCCCTCCACCTCCTACATCCTAATCTGATTTGCTAGTGTCAGTTCTGCCCCTCTGCACTGAAAAATACTCAAGGTTAGGGATAATTTATACTTCATAATGGTTTTACATCTTCTCATAGTGCCCACTTCATTGATCTACACACAGTAAGCACCCACTGAATGTATTTAGTGATTGTTTCAAGGATCCTACAAATGCTTGAGTTTACAGCACCCACGGGAATTACTACAGGACAAAATTTAATAACTCCATCCTCTTTGCAGGGAGATCAAAATGTGTGTTCAAAAAGCCAGCTAAAGTGTTCAGTCTCCTTTATCATAATTCCTTTTATCAACTGTGTTCCAGTACTAAAATTATTTGATTTTTTTTTTTTGCCAAGATCTTATTTGGAGAAGCTGTTCGGATCAATCCCATTTCATCAAACCATATTGTCATCTTCCAACATGATTTTTCTTTTCTCTTACACCAAATTATGTTGTTCAGGATAAGCTGAGCTATCTGTATTAACAAGTTAACCACTAACCCTCAGCGGTGCAACAAGTGTTTATTTCTCATTCATGGTATGTTGGGGGTGGAGGTCAGCTCTACAAGGGGTCTAGACAAATGGAGGTTCCACAATCTCCATCCCAGATGGGAAAAGACAGAGCTAGGAGGTTTTCATAAAGGGGGTGACACAAAACAACAGTGAAATGAGGAGCACACGGACCATCAGAAAGCAGTGATGGTCTCTGCCTGGCAGGGTCGCCAGAGAATCCTGGCCATAGGGTGTGCCATTTCCCTTCGCAATCATTCCCAAATTGATCCTCAATTTTTTTTTAAATTCTAAATACTTCATGTTATTCAACACTCAATCCTCAGTTAAGCAAACTTTCACCCAGAAACAACCTGTTTTAATGTTTTCCTTTGTATGCTTCATGTCCTGCCTAGATGATGAACTTGCCTAATTCATTCTTCCTTTGCCTCTCAGAAACACGGTCTTCTTTGTTGCTCCAGTGGTTGTTATTTTCCAGGATCTTTTTAGAAGCATCACCATCATGCTCAGAAATGAAACCCTCTTTACCCTTTGCTTTTCCTCTTCCTGTTAGGACGTTGCCTTTAATGGGTTCTGTCTCACCTTCTACTTTATCTCCTCCTTTTTCTTTTTCTACAATTGGATGTGATGCTGTGTGGACTCCTCCTTCCTTCTGCTGGTCATTTCCCTCTGTCCTTTCAACACACTGGTTCTTAGTTGTGGCTACATGTCAGAATCCCCTGGCCAGCTCTTGGAAATGACGGATGTGGGGCACCTGGGTGGCTCAGTCAGTGAAGCGTCTGACTTCAGCTCAGGTCACAGTCTCACAGTTTGTGGGCTCGAGCCCCATGTCAGGCTCTGTGCTGACAGCTCAGAGCCTGGAGCTTGCCCGGATTCTGTGTCCTCCTCCCCCCACCCCCCTCTCTCTCTCTGCTCTTCCCCTTCTCATACTCGGTCTCTCTCTTTCAAAAATAAATATTTTAAAAAATTGTTTTAAATGAATGATGCTCTAGGCTTTGGAGCCCAGGAGAAGCACAGACGTCTGTTATATAATGTAGTCTTAGAAAAGGCCTCAAAAAGGACATGCCACTAAAAACAGACCTTGATGATGAGCAGGAGTTGACCAAACAAAGAGGGAGTATCTCAGTTATGACAAAGTCGGAGAAGCGCCCCAAAACAGGGCAGGACAGAGTGAGCTCTGTGTGTTACAAAATGATCCCTCTGGGGCCTGCACGGGGCATGGACTGGAAGGGGAAAGACTTCAGGCCTGGAGAGCAAAGGGCATTGACACAATGGTCTTGCCAAAAGGCGGGCACATCCCTTGGTTGCCATACATATTTGACACTGCTAATTGCTTATTTGTATGCTCCCATATACACAAAATTGTATAAGCTAGAAGTGTGCTCAGCTTCAAGAAGCAAAATCACTGGCCTTTTGTGGATTAAACAAATAAAAGTCTAGTTTTGTCATACACCAGCTTTTTTCTGTAATGCTTGGGATCCACCGAAACCAACTGTACTAGCCTGTCTTGGGGGTGGGGCTGCCCACAGCAATCATCTGCTCACTAACCTAGTGCTTGCCTTCTTCACCTCCTTGCTCATTCCCTCACTACCTCCTGGGATTGCCTCCCAAATAATTTAGACCTAAATCTGTTAGTGCTTTAAAAAATAAGATGAATAACATAACAATAACAATCTACAATTGCCAGAAGGACTGGGTGACTGAAGACAAGGGAAGCATGTGTTATTTGCAAATGCCCTTTCCTCTTCCTAGCACACCCTGGGGTCCCTACTTCAGTCCCTACTTCAGTAGGGACTAGCTCTTTCTCCTACTTTTTTTAATTTAATTTTTTTTAAAGAGAGAGAGTAGTGAGGGGCAGAGAGAGAGGGGGAAGAGAATCCCAAGCAGGCTCCAAGCTGTCAGCACAGAGCCCCCGCCATGGGGCTCAAACTCACATACCATGAGATCATGACCTGGGCTGAAACCTAAGAGTCAGTCACTTAACCAACGGAGCCACCCAGGTGCCCCTCTCTTAATTTTCATCTTTGCTGAAAAGTCATCTCCTCAAAGACAACTTTATATTAAAGTCCTCTCTGTGGGTCTCTCTGATACTCTTTTTTTCTTTCTGAGCACTCAAAATAATTGTAATCCTGTTTACTTTTTTGTTTGTTTGTTTAATCTGTCTCCTCCTACTAGAATAAAAGTCCCCAGAGGGCAGGTACTCTAACTTGTTCCTTATACCTTACTGGTGTAGCACAATGCCTGACACATCAGAGAGGTCCAGTGTATATTTGTTACATGAATGACCTGCCTCCCTTCCAGCTACATGGCCTTAAAGGATTTTGAAAACCTACAATAGCATTTCTAAGACTCCGAGTAAAGAATAAATCTGGGGAAAATTATAAGTTAGAAACCTATCATGGAAGGCAGAATAATGGCACCCAAAAATGTCTATGCCCTAAATCCTGGAAGCTGTTAATCTGTTACTTTACATAGCAAATGAGAGACTGTGGATGTAATCAGGTAACAGAACTTAAGGATTCTGGATTATCCATGTGGGTCCAATTTAATCAAGTGGGACCTTAAAAGCCAAGAATATTCTCCAACTGGTTACAGAAAAGGAAATTTGATTTATAAAATGAGAGAGACTTGATCAACCATTGCTCTCCAGTAATGGGAGCCACATGGAAAACAAGCAGCCTCTGAGGGAGAGACTGGTCTCTGATGGAAAAGTCAGCGCAGAAACCAGCACCTCAATGCTACAACCGTGGGGGACTGAACTCAGCCAGCAGCTTGAGTAAGCTTGGAAATAGACTCCTTCTCAGAGCTTCCAATAAAGAAGTTTGGCCTTGTGAGACTCTAAGTCCACTTAGGCCCTGCTGTAGGTTAGCTCAACTGTGCAGTAATAAATGGGCATTATCTAAAGCTTCTATGTTTGTGAAAATCTGTGATGGTCATAATGGAAAATTACACTACCTAGCCTCACAACTCTCCCTTGATGAGAGACCGCTAAAAAAGAGAAAGACAACTAGAGGCCCAAGACTGGAGAGTAACCACAGAGGTCCAAGGAGACCTCTATAGTAAAGCAAGGGAGTTCTATAAAAAGCAAACTCCAGACAAAAATGTTTTGGGGTTTCGGGGTTGGGCGCCTGGGTGGCTCAGTAGGTTGAGCATCCAACTTCCACTCAGGTCATGATCTCACAATTCGTTGGTCCAAGCTCCATGCTGGGCTCTGTGCTGACAGCTCAAAGCCTGGAACCTGCTTCAGATTCTGTGTCTCCTTCTCTTTTGGTCCTGCCCCTCAAAAATAAATTTTAAAAATATTTAAAAAAAAATTTTAATGTGTTTCTGGAAGCCAGGGATGAATACTGTTTTCTTCTACGCAAGTGTCTTCTCATAGACTCTGTAATTTAGGTGAGAATGTGGTAATCGTCCTGAGGTGATTTACGAGATGCAAATCTACCAAGCTACTCAACATCTTTTAATGATCTTTCTGCCTGGTTGGTGATTGCTAACTAGGAAGAAAATCACTATAATTAAAGCCACAATGAAATATTAGATGTTAAAAAAATGAGACGCAGTTTAACACCCCATTTCTCTGAATCAAAGTATCTCCAAATATGAAGTATGCACAGGAGTGTGCACAAATGCAGAAAAATTATATATGAATACTTTTAAAGTTGTCTTTTTCAGGCTTTAATATATTTGCAGTAGAAATGTCTTAAACAGTATACACACTTAAAATAGCAACACTTCTCCCCCAAAAGTGGTTTTTAATTCTTTATCTTGAAAAAGAGAGAGAGAGAGAGAAGCAGAGGGAGAGAATCCCAAGCAGGTTCCACATTGTCAGCATAGAGCTTGTCATGGGGCCCAAACTCACAAACCGTGAGATCATGACGTGAGCTGAAACCAAGAGTCAGATTAATCCACCCCAGGCACACCCCTGAAAGTGGTTTTTAAAGCAAGATTAGGTGGGGGACGGGGTGTAGTTCACATTAAATAGTAATATGTGCCTTAGATGGCTAGGGTTACCACAACAAAATACCACAGACTGGGTGACTGAAATAGACATTTATTTTTTCACAATCTAAAAGTCTAAGTCCACAATCTGGAGTCTAAAAGTCTAAAATCAAGGTGTCAACAGGTTTAGTTTTTCCTAGGGCATCTCTCATTGGCTTGCAAATGGCAGACTTCTTGGCGTGTCCTCATGTGGTCTCTACCCTGTGCAAATGAGTTCTTTCTCTGGTATCTCTTCCTCTTCTTACAAAGACACCGGTGCTATTGGATTAGGGCTCCATCCATACAACCTTATTCAACCTTAAATTATCTTCTCAAAAGACCTATCTCCAAATATTGCCACACTGAGAGTGAGGGCTTCAATATACAAATTTCAGGGTGGGAGAGGATACAATTTAGTCCATAACCCATGGAGAGCTGGTATTAGTTACTTAAGGAAAAGCAGAGGTAAAATAGAAACTAGATTCTGCCTTTCCATGAAGGAATTTCCCTTCTGTTTTCTGCAATGTTGGATGACTTTCTAGACAGTCAAGAGCCAGTGGGCACATTTCATCAAAGTTCAGCTACAGAGAATGGGTAACTGGGGCTGTTGATACTTCAGAGAATTCATTTGGATGGTAGCATGAGAAGCTAGATCAGAGAGAATTTTTCTGAGTCTATCTTGCAGAAGAATTTTCAGCCATATCTCTATGCCACGTGAACCCCATTTCCTTCTTGATAGAATCTCTAAGGTATTTAGAATCCTGTTACAAACACTGCTTGTCTTGATGTCAGTAAAACATTTTAGGACTCCATGGTGGTACCTTTGTGGTGGATGAGAACACACAAACACTCATACTCCCTGACAGTGTCAAGCTCCAGCCACACCTCTCGTTGAGTGCTACAGAGTTCTTTCCTTGATGCTGTCTCTTTTGAAACTTGGTCTCACTGATTTGGGAAAACGATGCAAAACACAGTTATAAAATGATCAATAGCAAAACATTGATGGAGTTAAGTGATATGCTGAATGAAAAGTTCAAGATCCAAAGAGAACTTGACAGGATGGAATGCTTGTACAAAGCCAACACAATTAAATCTGACCACAGTAAATGAAAAGTTCTACAGTTTACAAAGGCAATTGTAAGGACACAGTTGAGTCAACTCTATCTACTTAGCAGGGGGAAACTGTGTTGAAATTGGGAATCGTGGAAAGACATGCCAAAAATAGGGCCCTCTAGGGAAGCCTTCAGATGAGAAATGGCACAAGCCAAGAACTTGATGGAGCTCAAATCAAAATTCTTGATGATGTGTTTCCCTCATTTCTACCCCACTCTTGGTTCCTTGACATCTGGTAAAGGGATCATCAATAATCCCATTTGAGTCTACTTAAAGCAAACCAACACCAAGATCAGCCTATCCCTCACACCATGCATTCCAGATTGAACTCAAAGTATCTTGAGTCCAAGCGTGCTAGACACACTCGCACTTGGTAGAGACTGTGGATACGGAGGTCTTTCCCATGTGTTCCGAGTTACCACTTCTCACTTCTCTGTGCAAATGCCAAGTCCCATTCAAACCAAACTGCTTGCAATTGTTCCCACTTTTTCCAGTCTCTCCCACCTCTAGGTCTTTGCTCATGCTCATTCCTCTCCCTGGAATACACTCCTCCCATCTCCTCTGAAATCTTACCCTCCTTTGGAGGCACACTGCAAATGCTGCCCTTGATGCAAATTCACGATATCTTTCCAGATGTCTCCTCTTACAATTCCAAGTAGCTTCCCTCTTCTTTCATTTGTGAACTTGTACAGCAATTAGATATGCTACTTTATGACATTCATAATCATCTTTCTTGTGGGAAAAGTTTTTCTCAACAGTGAGGCCCAGTTTTCCTCCTGCTGCTCACACAAGACAGGACTGCCCAGCTCTCTGCCGCACTTGGCAGTCGCATTACTCTCTTACTCTGCTCCCTTCTCACCATGAGAGTGGTATACCATGGCTCATCCATCAAGGCCTGAAAACGCTGGTTTCCTCTTCTGTGAAGCCTTGTGCATCCCAAGCAGAGATGATCATCGTTCTCTTGTATCACAATGGGACCTGGCACATACTATTAGACTTGTTTATAATATTGCAACTGCCATATTCCCTCAGTTATAAAACCATGTTTTTAAAAATACCAATCACTTACAAATAGGATATAAAGTCAAAATGATAAAACAATTTAAAACATGCATCTTATGGGGCTCCTGGGTGGTTCAGGTGCCTGAGTGTTTCACTCTTGATGGTCTCAGGTCATGATCCCAGGATCATGGGATCGAGCCCCGCGTCGGGCTCCTCACTAAGTGTGGAGCCTGCTTGGGATTCTCTCTCTGCCCTTCTGGCCCTCTCCCCTGTTCATGCACTCTCTCCAAAAAAATAAAAACTGTTTTAAAAACATATGCATCTTATGATTAAACAATGTAGTAATTATTAACTTGTACGTCTCATCCAATAGATTGGCACGTCCTCAGCTAGCCTCAGAACCGTGCCTCATTCATCTTATTACCAATGTTTGCCCACTGGATAGTGTAGAGTACTGGCTCAAAAAATATTTGTTGAGTGAATGAATGAACTGAACCAGTAAGTTTTACCTGGCCATAAATTTTACACGGGTCAACACTCTGGTCCGGCTGCTATGAAATCTTACTTAACATAAGACCGCCCCACATTAGGATGTTTAAATGACAGAAAGCAATAATCACGGAAAGATTCAATCACATATGGAATATGCTGTCCAGGATTTTACTTGTGTTAAGTGTTTTAAAGGGCACATTGACCATCCAAGATGACCAGGATGGTGCTAAGCCCAGAAACACATAAGACAAAGCTGAAAGAACTGGGTAGATGTAGACTGCAAAAGAGAAGCAAGTGTAAAACATGATAGCTATCTTCACACATCTAAAGGCCTGTCTTCGTAGGCGTAAAAAGGCCTGATGTGTGGAGCTCCAGAGGAGCAAAGCCCAACATGATGACACTTTCAGAAATAGATTTGATTCTCTCTAGAAAATGCCATTACAAACCACCGCTATGAGGCAATGGAAGGGCTGTCTTGTGATACAGTGAGCATCGCCTCAGGATGTATCAGAGCAGAAACCTAAAGGCTAAGAGTTATTCAGTACTAGGGAGATTGGTAGACTAGGCATCCCACCGGACTTGCTGCAATCTCTCAATGCTCTGAGTTTATCAGCGTTGATTCTTTTTCTGGAGAGAACAACTATAACCACAGGCAAAACTGAAAAATGACAAGTAGTCTAGGGGATGAGTTAGAAGCTTCTAGTCCCGGGTCTATTATGGATTACCAGTGAAACTACAAATACCCATCCATCCATCCATTTATCTAACCACCATGGAAGGAGTATGTGCTGAGTGCCAGTCACTGTCCTAAGTCCTAGACGTACAGAAGCAACATGCCTACTGTATTCATGAACTCAGTGTCCAGTGCAATTACTAAGCACACAGAAATACAAATTACAGCCCATGCTACGTGCCACGAAGGAAAGCAGAGGGTACTAGAGGCAGCCGCCGAGCCAGCTGGAAGATTCAGAAAAGGTTCAGGAAAGGCTGTCTTGAAACATATCATTTAACCTCTCCGCTCATCCACAATGACTGGAATGGAAGTGGGCTGAAGGCATTTGCCTCACCAAGACTATGAGGAGTGTTGAGCTTGTCATCTGGGGCACTCCTGGTCTCTGTATCCTTGCAGAAGGTCCCCTGACCTCTATAAACCAAAAGGGAGGCACAACAGCCTCTAGGTCATGGAAACACCAGGAGGGCTTAGGAAGAAAAGTTCCACATGCATTCTGGGTCTTTTTTTACTCTTCTAGTTATGTGAGGCTTTGAAAATCCCTGGGCTATTTGGTGCGAGGGGACAGTAGGAAAACCAGAGGGTGTGGTGGCACTTTACCACCTGCAGGCATCAACACTTAACTGCCTCCATTCTGGATTCCCTGCTTTAGAGCTAGCTGTCTGCTGGTGGATGAAAAACAGCCGTCCTTCTCTCTTTCTTTCTTTTATGTTCAAACCTTCCTTTCTCGTCTTTGAAAAAGAGAGAAGGTTTAGAAAGGACACTTCTGGAGGACCCCGACCACCTCTGCCTCAGCCGGTGCGGCCACCAAATGAACACGCACAGCCACGGCTCCCTGGTGCTCCGGGAGGGGACTGGCCCAGTATGAATAAATACTCCACATTTCAAGCAGGATTATGGATATAAATGGAAGACGAAAAGCACATCAGGGTACCAATTCGTCACACATCTCCACACAAAAGCACAGTCTTGTTTTTCTCCTCATCTACAGCTTACCCCACTTCCCACTGCACTTTGTGGCCAAACATGCACGATGTTGAAGAAAATAAAGAAGAAAGTGGGTCAGAGAGAGAGAGAGAGAGAGAGAGAGAGGCCAGACTGACAGGGGATTGGAGTGGGTCTGTGAGTGGCACCCATCGCCTCCTTTCCTGTCAGCACTCCAGATCCCCCTGAACTTTCGGGGTCAGATGATCTCCACCGGGGGCTTGGCCATCACCTCAGCCAGTGGTGTCGCGGANACTTGCCCCGACAGCTAATACAGCTCCCACCGCCGCTATATGCCATTAGGGCAGAGCAATGAAAGCGAATGCCGTTTTCTTGATGGCTTATGCAGAATTGCTGTAATCTGAAGCAAGCCTCCAAAGTCCTGCTTCTTCCCCTGGCTCTTCCCCCCGCCCCCAGGCCAATGCCCCCCTTCCCTGGCTGCTCCTGGACCCCCGTCCCCGCCCACCCCGTCTCCATCTGCCTTTCTTCTCCCTTTTCATACTGAATATATTGGGGCCCTGGCGGGCTGCCATTCTAACTGCACATTAGAAATGGTAGAGTTTTCCTCTATCTGATTCTATAAAATGAGTTCACCAGAAGGTGCAGACCCAGCACATTCGTGGTTTTTCCTATAAATTACTTTAACACTGTGTCCAATCATATATATAATTTCAGATTTTCAATTTCAACTCACTGCTGTGTCAGCACAGACTCCACTGATATGTCTAACGTATTTAGCTTAAAATGAAACGGATGGCATTTCATTACCAGGAAGATAATATTTTTGAATATGTTTCCTGCATGGCGGGATCCATCATTATTCTGCCATTTTATGTTCAGTGTGTGTAATAGCTTTTTAATGCTTTGACGTATTTTATTTATATACGTAATATTTTTCTAATACCATTGGACAGTTTTAACTCATTGGACACATTAGGAAATCTTAATTGAATGCTTTTAAAAATCAGCCAGGGAGGGGAAAGGCTGAACAAATGGCCAACATTTTTATTTAAAATTTTGTCAAGGGTAACCAAAAAGGCACAAAAATTGTTCAGCCTTCAACCTATTCTCAGCCAACCTTCTCCCAATCTCCCCACCCCCACGATGTAGCCTCCCCATAAATATACAGACTTTAGAGATGAAATAAAAAGGTAAAGAAAGATCCCCTAGTCCCCTGAGACTTAGAAGCTGTCAGGGTGCAAGCAAGAAACACGAGAAATATTGAGCAAGCCCCAGTGTGAATGACAAGAGCACTCTCATTGGCGGAAGCTTCTGACAGCGCTGCAATCTTTAATACCAGGTTCCCGGCTCTTTGACCAAAGTCATGGAATGTTTAAAAGGAGACTTTTTCTCAAAAGCTGCCTTTGCAAAGAAAATGCAAAGGAAAGTGTTTTCGCTTTAAAAACTTGCAGGGAGCCGACTTCACTGAAGGCATTTCAAATTAACAGGTAAGTGCTGGAGAGAGCACTTTCTTCTGGTTTTTTCCCCACTTCTGTCAAAGCAGCACACCTCGTTCCTCCCCAAGGAAAGATCTGGGAGTCAACCAGGGGAAGGTGCTTCCCATAAAAGCAGCTCAGCCAGTGGCCTGCTGGCCCCTGCACTGTACTGAGAAGCCCCCGCCTGGGCTCACTCTCAAGGGCAGGATGTGAGGATTAACATTTTCCGTGGAAGAAGAGATCTGCCTTTCCAGTGAGTACGTACATGTATGTTTCTTCCAGCTTTACTGAAGCATAACTGACAATGAAATCGTGTATATTTGAAGTACGTTAAAGAGTACAACATGCCTTTCCTGGATTTAAAGTGCAGCCCCTACTTCCCTAACTGATGCGCTCCCAGGGAAGAACAAATAGACATGAATTCTAATTCGAGGCCACCTGTGATCACCTAAGGGCTCCTGAGCCAGTTACTGCAGTCCTCTGAGCCCTGGAGCAGCTTCTGCCATGGAGGTCCTTGCAAGAATAAGACATTGAACTTGGAGGCACCTAACACAATCCGTGGCTTACTCAGTAGTCACACAATGACAATCATTTTTCTTATAATTAACAACTCGCTGTGTGGTTAAAAGCGAGCCAATCTTTCCCCTTCTCTCTCCTTCAAATTCTCCAGTCTAAAATAGGAGACTCCAATCCGCATGCCGACAAACTAGCCTCCGTCCTATAAATAAGAGTTGGCATGAAAGCACAAACAATATCAGCATTTCATTCATTCCAACAAAGCTCCTTTTGGAATGAAACTCTCCAAGTTTTGCCTGAGAATATTTTAAGGAGGTTTTTCTGGCTTGCTATTTTTTCCCCCTATGTTTGTTTACCTCCTTGTTCTTAAAGGAGTAGAAGATTACAGCACAAAACTCAGGAGAACAGAACTTGCCACTAACAATTCCTTGGATCAATGTACATACTTCAGAATTGTTGCAATTTTTCCAGCTCTCTAAGAGTTGGTAACATTATCACTACAATGGCAATCACATAATATATAAATGTATCAAATTAACATGCGCCTTTTAATTTACAGGTTATATGTCAAATATACTTTAATAAAAAAAAGAGATGGGAAAACAATACTCTCTAAGAAAAGGGTGAGCACTTTTCTGGAAAGTTAAGTATTTTTGGCTTTGCTGGCTCAGTTCTGCCCTTGTACAAAACCAGATAGAAAATACAGAAAAAAATGAACACGACTGTGTCCCAATAAAATTTTATTCACAAAAACAAGCAGTTGGATGTAGGCTTTAGTCTGCAGACCTCTGATTTTGCATTTCTCAAAGACTAAAAGTCCCAAAGTATAGAGTCACAAAATCAAGCACAGGGAAAAGAAAATGTCAATAATATAATCCTTTAGGTCAGGCTAGGGATTTTAAGCCTTGCATGATTGGATTCTGTATCATCTATTATTCTTATGTCTATCTTGATATTCATGATTTTATAGAAATTTGCTAAGAGGAAATTTCAGTTTTTCACTCCAAGCCTCAATATACACAGTTCAAAGTTAACCTCATTTACTGATGACCTGTTGGATAATTTTGTTCAAAACAAAAAAAATTCATTCAACAAACTCCACTGAACAATCATTATGTGCCAGACACTGCCAAAGAGCAGAGAATAAATAAATAAAATCCACCTTCACACTTTTAATGTTTCAGTGGAAGGAAACCGTACATCCTGAAACAGGTCAGTAAAAAGACACACTGATTCACACCAGTAAGTACTAATGACCATCAGAAAAGTTGGAGACACAGAAAGGAATGGATTTAGGGACAAGAGGGAGTCCTGAGAGTGTGGTCTTATTGAGGAGGGGGCATGATCCGAGATTTGGAAGGACAAAAGTGACCATGCTTAGCCCTCTGAAAAGCTAGAAATAACAGTGCAAAAGTCACAAACCAAATTAAAGGAGTTCAGCAAGGGGTGCTTGTGTGGCTCCAGTATGTTGAGCATTCGACTTCCGTTCACGTCATGATCTTACATTTCATGAGCTCGAGCCCTGCATCAGGCTCTGTGCTGACAGATCAGAGCCTGGAGCCTGCTTTGGATTCTGTGTTTCCCTCTCTCTGCCCCTACCCTGCTTGTGCTCACTCTTTATGTCTCTCTCTCTCTCTCAAAAATAGAATAAACATTAAATAAAATTTATAAAAGAGCTTAGCAAATAGAATGAAAAGCAAGAAAGCCAGTGTGGTTGGAGTCCAGGAAATGCAAAGTCACAAGGGCAGTTCACCAAACAAGTGTTTGCACTGGTTAATTCCCAGCTACACTATTTGTTGACAACTTTGAAGAAATCATCCTGAAATAACTATGAGCCTACTAGATAACAGGAATTGGAAACTGCTAGTTACTTTGTTCCAGGCCTCCATTATGAACCCCATCTCTAAACTCCTGCTGTTCTAAAAGGAGGGAGAGAAATGCAGATAGGCATGCGCAGATCAGCACTGCCTTATTTTGCATTGCTCTTTCAGGAACCAAAGCAGAAGCTACTTGATAATATTCCTCTTCAAAGTTATATGGTACTTTTCATCTAAGAATATCAGAGCACTCTGTCGCAATTAAATTATTAATCCTCATGACAACCCTATCAAGAAAGTATCTGCTTTATTATCAGTGAGAACACTTGGCATTTACATGCTTGTCTTGAGGATGCTATTCAATCACACGCAGTTAATTAATACATACAACACATCCAGAAGGCAGGTCAGCATTTGGTCCCCAGTTACAGATTAAAAAAAAATAACCCAAACCTGTGTTCCCAAAAGGATGAGTTATTTCTAGACAATTTATCCAAATGAGAGCAGTATCAGAAATTATGTGATGCCTTGATCTGGCTTAAGAATCAATCGTTTTTCCACCCTTCACACACAGCTCCACGCACAGCCCTGCCAAGCTGGCCAGGCAAGAACCCTGCCACCATGGCCCGCCCCACCGCCACCCTGCCAAAACCTGCCCCCACACAGCCCCCAGAGGGGACACGCCTTCAGCACCTGGCTCAGGTGGCCAAGGGGGATTGCATTTCTGGGACCCATGTGTCTGAAACAATTGACAGCACAGTTCTCAGCAGCCTACCATCCCCAGGGTACTGCGCCGACAGCAGACTGAGTCATACTCCTACTGTGAATAAGGCCTATCTACTTAAACTGGAGCTTTGGCAAAGGGGCAGGCTGCAAGCTCGCCACACATCTAGAGGCAATGGAAGTGCCCTTGGGGAACACAGCCTGGGGATACCACCTTTGAGCTCTTGTCTGGCCGTGCTACAGCTCCCCAGGACCGCCCAGAAAAGAGATCACACACTCATCTGAAGCCCCTAATTTCTCATCTCTCGTGAAGGGAACATCCCTTGATCACCTGGTCTGGAGGCCAGCAGGGTGTACAGCAACAGTCCTATAGGACTGTAAGTATTCACATACCATTTATTTATTTACTTACTTATTTTTGAGAGACACAGAGATGGTATGAGTGGGGGAGGGGCAGAGAGAGAGGGAGAGAGGGAATCCCAAGCAGGCTCTGAATGTGGGGCTTGAACTCACAAAACCATGAGATCATGACCTGAGCCAAAACCAAGAGTCAGATGCTTAACCACCAACTGAGTCACCCAGGCACCCCATCATTTGCATACCTTAAAAGCTACTAGCTTAGGGTCTAATTTCCAATTAGTCTGAAACTAGGTGCTAACTAAGATCCTGCTTTCTGGAACACTAACAAGTCTTGGCACATCCTCAATAACTAAGACCTACAAAAAAAATCAGCTTGCTTAGACAATCACAAAAGTTCAAGAGCCAGGGCAAGGTTGAACAATAAAGTTCATCTCTTATACATCCCTGCAAAACCAGGAGAGATAGCCCACCTGATAAATAAAATGCATAGAAACAAACACACAAAGACAAGCAAAATGAGGAAAGAAGAATATGTTTCAAATCAAAGAACAAGATAGAACCTCAGAAAAAAACCTTAATAAAACAGTGATAAGTAATTTATAATACAAATTATGATAAAGAATTCAAACTAATGGTCTTAAAGATGCTCACCAAACTTGGCTGGGGGAAATGGATGAACACATCAGAAACTTCAACAGTCAAAAAACATCAGAAAGTACCAAAAAAATAAATCACAGAACTGAAGAATACAAAACTGAACTGAAAAATACATTAGAAGGATTTGACAGCAGACTAGATGAAGCAGAAGACAGAGTCAGTAACCTGGAAGACAATGCAGTGGAACAAACCCAAAAAGAGCAACAACAACAAAAAAATAATCTTAAAAAATGAAGATAGCTTAAGGGGTCTATGGAATAATATCAAGAGAAATAATATTTCTATTAAAGGGCCCCCAGAAAGAGAAGAGAGATAGAGGCAGAAAATATATTTGAAGAAATAATAGCTGAAAACTTCTTTAATCTGGTTAGGAAGCTGACACCCATATTCAAGAAACAGAGAAACTTCCAAAGATGAACCCAAGGAGACACTAAGATACATAATAATCACAATGCCAAAAGTTAAGGATAAGGAGAGAATCTTAAAAGTGTCAAGAGAGGGGTGCCCAGGTGCCTCAGTCAGTTCAGCAAACAACTCTTGATTTCAGCCTAGGTCATGATCTCATGGTCATGAGATCGAGCCTCGAGTCAGGCTCCATGCTGACTCTTAGGATTCTTGCTTTCCCTCTCCCTCTGCCACTCCCCCAAGTGTGTGCTCTCGCTCTCTCTTTCTCTCTCTTTCTCTAAAAAGGGGAGGGGTGCTAGAGAAAAACAAATTGGTATGAACAAGGGAAACCCTATAAGACTATCAGCAGACTTCTCAGCAGAAATTTTGCATGCTAAAAGGCATACTTTGATATATTCAAAGCACTGAAAGAAAAGAGCTTCCAACCAAGAATATTCTACCCAGCAACATTATCATTTAGAATTGAAAAAGGTAAAGAGTTTTCCATGTAAACAAAAGCAGAAAGAGATCATCAATACTAAACCAGCCTTACAAGAAGTATTAAAGGAACTTATTTAATCTGAAAAGAAAGGGCACTAATTAGTAACAAGAAAAAAATTAAAGTAAAAATCCCACTAGTAAAGGTAAATATATACGAGAGGTAGTGGATTAACTACTTATAAAGTTAATATGAAATTAAAAGACAAAAGTAGTATAAATAAACATAACTATAATAATTAGTTCAGGGACACACAAAATAAGATGTGGAATATGGTATCAAAAACATAAAATGTTTAAGTTGATATTAAGTTTTAAAGCATTCTAAAACTCTACATCAACTTAAAATATATTCTTATAGATATAGACTATTAGAGATGAGCCTCATGGTATTCACAAAGCAAAAACGCACAGCAGATACTAAAAAGACAAAGAGATGGGAATCTAAACATAATACTATAGAAAGTCATCAAACCACAAGAGAAGAAACCAAAAGAAAAAGAGAGGAAATATAAAACAGACCAAAAAAATCCATAAATAAGTACATACCTGGGGCGCCTGGGTGGCTTAGTCGGTTAGGCGTCCGACTTTCGCTTAGGTCATGATCTTGCGGTTCGTGGGTTCGAGCCCCGCGTCGGGCTCTGTGCTGACTGCCAGCTCAGAGCCTGGAGCCTGTTTCAGTCTGTGACTCCCTCTCTCTCTGACCCTCCCCTGCTCACGCTGTCTCTCTCTCTTGCCTAGAAATAAATAAAAATATTTAAAAAAAAAAAATAAGTACATACCTATCAATACTTACTTTAAAAGTAAATGAACAAGAGGCACCTGGGTGGCTCAGTCGGTTGAGCGTCAGACTTAAGCTCAGGTCATGATCTCACAGTTTGTGGATTCAGGCCCCGCATCAGGGCTCTGTGCTGACAGCTAGCTCAGAGCCTGGAGGCTGCTTCGGCTTCTGTGTCTCCCTCTCTCTCTCACCCTCCCCTGCTCATGCTGCCTCTCTCTCTCTCTCTCTCTCTCTCTCTCAGATCTAAATTTTAAAAAAAACCATTAAAATTTTTTTAAAGACCTTTAAAAAAAGTAAATGAACAAAATTCTCCAATCAAATAACATACACCATCTCCATGCTGACTACAAGAGACTCACTTCAGATATAATGATATACACAAAATGAAAGTGAAGGCCTTGATAGAAAAAAAATGTTTCATGCAATGGAAAGCAAAGAAAGCTTAAGTAGCTATGTTGAAATCATAAAAAAATACTTTAAAATGAAGACTAACGGGGCACCTGTGTGGCTCAGTCAGTTAAGCATCCTGCTCTTGATTTCGACTCAAGTCATGATCTCACAATAATGAGATTGAGCCCATCAGGTTCCATGCTGGGCATGGAGTCTGCTTAGGATTCTCTCTCTCTCTCTCTCTCTCTCCCTCTGTGCTTCCCCAACTCATGCTTTTTCTAAAAAAAAAAAAAAAATTAATGAAGACTGTAATAAAAGACAAAGTAGGCATTACATGATGATAAAGGGGCCAATCTAGTAAGAAGATATGACATCTGTAAACCTTTATATCCACCCAACATAAGAGCATATAAATACATACAGTAAATACTAACAGAACTAAAGGAAGAAATTGACAATGACATATTAATAGTAAGGGATTTAAGAACCCCACTTACATCAGAGGATAGATCATCCAGAGAGAAAATAATGAAACATCAACCCTTAAATGACACATTAGACCACACAGACTTAATACATATACAGAATATTCCATCCTAAAGGAACTAAAGAAAGAAGAATAAACAAAGCCCAAAGTTAGTAGAGAAAAGAAATAATAACTAGCAGAGCACAAACAGAAACTAATGATAGAAAAGACCAAAGAAATATCTATTCACTGAAAAGGTGAACAAAACTCAACAAACCTTAAGTTACACTTACTAAGAAGAGAAAGAGCTCAAAATCATAAATGAAAGAGAAGTTACAACTGATACCAAAGAAATACAAAAAAATTTAAGAATTTTTTTGAATAATATGAATAATAATACACCAACAAATTGGTCAACCTAGAAGAAATGTATAAATTCCTAGAAACATGCAATCTTCCAGCACTGAATCATGAAGAAACACAAAATCTGAGTAAAACTATTATTAGTAAGGAGATTGAATCAGTAATCAAAAAACTCCCAACGAAGTCCAGGACCAGATGGTTTCACTGGTAAATTCTACCAAACATTCCAAGATTTAGTACCCAGCCTCTTCAAACTATTCCAAAAATGTAAAAGGAAAGAACACTTTCAAGATCACTTTATGAGGCCAACAAAACTCTGATTCTAAAACCGGACAAAACCACACACACACACACACACACACACACACACACACATTGCAGGCCAATATCCCTGAGGAACATAAATGCAAAAGCCCTCAACAAAATATGAGCAAATCAAATTCAACAATACATTGAAAGGATCATGCAACATGATCAGGTGGGATTTATTCTAGGAATGCAAGGATGGTTTAACACCTGCAAATCAACCAACACGATGCACATTAACAAAATGAAGGATAAAAAATCATATGAACATCTATATAGATGCAGAGAAAGCACTTAAAAAAAATTCAACATCAATTTATGATAAAATCTCTCAACCAAGTAGGTAGAGAGGGAACATACCTCAACATAATTAAGGCTATATAAGACAAGCCCACAGCTATTGTACTCAACTAAAAGCTGAAAACCTTTCTCTTATGATCAGAAACAAGACAAGGATGCCCACTCTCACCAATTTTGTTCAATGCAGCATTGTAAATTCTAGCCAGAGCAATCAGGCAAGGAAAAGAAATAAAAGGCATCCAAATTAGAACAGGAGAAATAAAAGTGTCACTATTTATGAACTACATGAATTTTATATATAGAAAACCCTAAAGAATTCACCAAAAAAAAGTGTTAGAATAAACAAATTCAGTGAAGTTGCAGCATATAAAATCAACATACAGGGGTGCCTACATGGCTCAGTTGGTTAAGTGTCTGACTTCAGCTCAGGTCATGATCACACAGTTCATGGGTTCGAGCCCTGTGTCAGGCTTTGTGCTGACAGCTATCTCACAGTCTGGAGCCTGCTTCCGATTCTTTGTCTCTCTCTCTCTCTCTCTCTGATGCTCCCCTACTCATGCTTTCTCTCTCTCTCTCAGAAATAAATAAAACATTAAAAAAATTTAAATTTAAACTTAAAAAATCAACATACAAAAAATCTGTTGCATTTTTATACACTAACAATGAACTATAAAAGAAATTAAGAAAACTGTCCCATTTAAAACTGCACCAAAAAGAATAAAATATCCAACAAAAAATTTAACTAAGGTAGTAAAAGACCTGTACCCTGGAAACAGTAAGTCACTGATGAAAGAAATTTAACATGACACAAATAAATGGAAAGATATTCTGTGCTCATGGATTAGAAGAATTAATATTGTTGAAATCTCCATATTATCCAAAGCAATCTACAGATTTAAAGCAATCCTTATTAAAATTCCAATGGTATTTTTCACAGAAATGGAACAAACAATCTTAAAACTTGTATAGAACCACAAAAGACCCAGAAAAGCCAAAGCAATCCTGAGAACAAAGAATGAAGCTGGAGGCATCACACTCTCTCTGACTTCAAATTACACTACAAAGCTGTGGTCATCACAACAGTATGGTATCAGCATAAAACCAGATACATAGATCAATAGTACAAAATAGAAAACCCAGGTATAAAACCACACATACATGATCAATTAATTTATGGCAAAGGGAACAAGAATAAAAATATGAGAAAAGTTCAGGGGCACCTGAGTGGCTCAGTCAGTTAAGCGGCCAACTTCGGCTCAGGTCATGATCTCACAGTCTATGAGTTGGAGCCCCATATTGGGCTCTGTGCTAACAGCTCAGAGCATGGAGCCTGCTTTGGATTCTTTGTCTCCCTCTCTCTCTCTCTCCCCCTCCCCTGCTCAAGCTCTGTCTCTCCCTGTCTCAAAAATAAATGTTAAAAAAAAAAAAAGAATGAGGAAAGTTCAGTCTCTTCAATAAATGGTGTTGGGAAAACTGGACAGCCACATGCCAAGGAGTGAAATTGGACCACTATCTTATATGGTACACAAAAATTAACTAAACATGGATTCAAGACTTAAATATAAAGCTAGAAACCATGAAATTCCTAGAAAAACAGCAGTAAGCTCCTTCACATTAGTCTTAGCAATGTCTTTTTGAACCCGACCCCAGAAACAATGGTAACAAAAACAAAAATTAACAAACAAGACTACATCAAAGTAAGAAGCTTCTGCAGAGTAAAAGAAACCACCAACAAAATAAAAAGACGACCTATGAATTGGAGGAGATATTTGCAAATCATATCTGACAAGGGCTTAATATCCAAAATACATAAAGAACTTATAAAACAACAAAGGAAGATCTGAATAGACATTTTTTCCAAAAAAAGGCATTATCACCATGAAATGCACATGAAAAGATGCTCAACATCACTAAAATGAGGGAAATACATTTATAGGGAGTAAATAAAGAAATGGCTGAAGAAACTTACAATTAGTTTTGGGGAAAATCTTTTCCAAGGTGGGTTTGCATCCCTTACTTGGGAAGCTGAATCAATGACAGCCAACAGTAAGTGAAATCGCTAAGTGACTGCCAACACCCAAGTCTTACCCAAGTTGTGATTTCTGGCCACACATGCAGACCAACCTGATAGTACGGATTTGTAACATCTTCATGGAGGGACAAGGACTTGGTGTGTTCCTTATTCCTTCCTAGAGGAGATTTAATAGTCTTTTTTTTTTTTTTCCTAGGGGAGAGAGAGAGAGAGAGACAGCGTGAGCAGGGGAGGGTCAGAGAGAGAGGGAGTCACAGACTGAAACAGGCTCCAGGCTCTGAGCTGGCAGTCAGCACAGAGCCCGACGCGGGGCTCGAACCCACGAACCGCGAGATCATGACCTAAGCGAAAGCCGGACGCTTAACCGACTAAGCCACCCAGGGGCCCCGAGGAGATTTAATATTCTTAACAAAGCATTCAGGGTCCTTAGGATCCAAATACAATGCACCATTTCAACTTCATCTACCACCATCTCCAGGTGCATACCTAGCCACATGAACTTCAGCCACAGTCCCTGAACTAACTCCACATGCGGCTGCCTCCACCCTACTCCCCAGTCCTCCTTCTCCACCTAGAAAACTCCTTTTCAGACTTCAGGGTCCAGCTCCAACAAAGTCCTCCTACCTCTATAAATCCTTCCATGACTTGACCAGGAACAATCCATCATTCCCTACTGCGATCTTCAGTGCCTCATATGTACAAACAGAGATGAGAACACTCCTGGCATTTGGGATTGTCTCCCCATCAAGCATTTTCCCTTCTCTTGGTTACCTCCCAAATGTTTATTTGGACATCCACATACCCCCTATGCAGCCTACACTGGACTCAACCAAAAAAAAAAAAAAAAAAAAGGGGGGGGGCCTTGGAAAGAACTGTTCCTNAGTAGATCAAAGAAGCTATTAAGGATCCTATCTCCAGTTGCAAAATTAGACAGCCTTACACAGAAAACACAGACTATGAGTGCATCCACAGGGAAGCTCTGACACAGCTTCATTTTTTTCCTAGTCCCCGGGGGGAAGAGAACAAGATTCCTAACCAAAAAGAGGGTGGAACATTCTCAGCCTCATCACTCTCAGAAGAACGCACCGCATACTGATGGGAGGAGAGAGGCGGCATCGTTTCTGCCATCTACGGGTTTCCGTAGAGCCTGGGGACAAAAAGCTCCTCACTGGCAGACCTCCTAAGGGAGCAAGGGCGGCGGCACCCCAGGCCTCAGGCTGCCCTGGAGGAATGGCTGCTGACAGTTCTGTTACCAGCAAAATGAGAAGACTCCTTCTTAACAAGAACAGCCTGGCATTCAGAAACCAGGTTCCCCAGGCCCAGGTAAACACATCCTACATACGCCTCCAACCAACCCCATCAAAACATTTATCTAAGAGTTCATTACAATCTCACTATAGCACTAGAGTCACCCCAGAAAATACTGGACTCCCAGTTAAAAGTGAATTTCAGATGAGCAAATATTTTTAGTTGAAGGATTTCAGTTGAATAGTAAGCATTTTCAAGTATAAATAGGACCTGCACAATATTTCGGACTTATACTAAAAAAGTTATTCATGGTTTATCCGGAATTCAAAGTTAATAGGAGTCCTGTATTTTTAGCTCCTAAAACTGCCGACTTTTGTGTGGCATCAAAACTCAAACTGTTGCATTTAATCAGCCTACTTTTCATTTAAGGTCTGCAGGCTTCTACTAATGTAGTAGACAGTCTAGTAACTAAAGTAAAAACTCTGATATAAAGCAACAACCCCCAAAGGGACCTTTACCAATACAATGACTCAGGGCATAGAGTATGGATTTATTTTCTTGTTGTTGATTTGTTTTGATAAAAGAGTCTGAATCACGACAGGGTTTTTATTCTCCTTCCATTTGGGAGTTGGTGCCCGCTTACTACAACTGGACCCACCAGCCTGCTCCCAGGGACAGATATGATATGTCAGAGACCCTCCGGAAGCTCACGCATCTCTCGCAGAATCATCAAAAAAGCTGGCCCACTTCTTCTTGAGAGCTCATTCTCTCGTTTCTCCTGATCCCATCTGGATCCAGAGATGGATGAGTAGCCACACAAGCCAGAGAAGAAGAACTGGGTTGTGTGAGCAAAAAGTCACTACGGAACTTCTCCTGGGGCTCCTCAAAAGAAAACGAGTTCAACCTTCTGCATTAGTTCGCTTGACTCATTTGCCGTTCACGGCAAGGAGACCGAATTACAGCAGCCTGTAATCGTTAAATAGGAATGTTTTCTCTGGCTCATTGCTCTGCGGTGAAATTTCCCCTGCAGTTAGGGATGCCATCCCAAGGACCCTACATAGCTCAAAGCGGGCACCATTCTCTCTGCCGGGGCATTCACAGGGAATTGGGTACAGTGTCGCTATAAGAGGTTTTCAGGTAAGTACTCTGTCATTTGCCTTTCATCTTCTTTAAAATTTTTTTACCATCTTTAAAAAAAAAGTCTGAATTCAAAACTTATTTCCAAGTCAGAAAAAAGATTCCTTAAATCTCGTTTCTAAAGCAGAGACATCCTCTCCTCTTTTCTTGATGTGCCCTCAGGAGCTTTAAAAGCAATCCCCTTGTGTCTGTCACAGTGACTCAGAAAACTAGGCCAGTGATGATGCTGTCATTTAGTGGCTCTATGGCATATGTGCCCTACCATCTTTCATTTCTATGCTTCAAAATACTAAGTGGGCCACACTGAGACATCTTTTTGTCACAAAGCGCTCCGTGTAATGGTTTTCAGAACACTGGGAAGGAAATGGAAACGCGGGGGAGGAGGTACTTTTACATAATTGCTGTTTATTTCTGTGGCAAGTCACTAGTTGGGAAAACATGTATTTGAGGGACATTTAAAGGCTGGCATTTCAATCCTTGACTTCAGTCTTTGGAACTGCCATTTGCATGGTGACATTTGAAACTTGACCATCGTAGGCTGCCTGATTGCCAGACAGCAGCCACTCTGGCAAGAGCTAACTCCAGAGGGAAGGGAAGAGGCTATCTTCTAAAAGGAATGAATAAATGTCTGCCCGGGCTCCCGTATCAGCCCAAACAAGCAGCTGCATTCAAAAGGTTTCTCCTAACTTGTAGAGCCAGAAAAGGTGAGCTGTTCCAGGAGAGGCCAGAGAAAAAAGTACTAGAATGTCTATGGGGGAAAAAAAAAACTTATTAACTTATTTCTTAAAGGAGAATGATAAAGTTCAACTGGAAGATAAGAACAGTACTTCCTGTTCACCTCCATTCTATCTCCTTTTCAGTAGCCTTAAGGCAGAGCACATACAGTTAATTAGAATCTGTGAAGTCTACCCAAACTGGGCTGATTGTGGGGGCCTGCCCACGGTATGACTACCCTTCAAGCAAGGCCATTTTTTTCCTAGTGTGTCATGCCCCCGATTCTCTTTAGATTATGATAAGCCTTGATGTTGGGAAAGAAGGCGACTGAAACTCTTTTGCCTTAATTTCTTCCTTGTCCCTTACACCTATACCTCTGCTGTCTTCCTCAAGCACATGTTTCCTTTCTTGACCCACCCACCCAAAAAATTTAATGACAGTCAAAGAGACACAGGGGGTAAGATGGGATAGGAAAGGGCTAAAGGAAGTCTATGGTGAGCCATTAACCTGAGTTTTCACTCCTTAAGAGGTCGAGTGAAACTCTCCTAGAAAAAGATAAACCAGTTCCCTCTCCTATAGTAACAATACAACAACAACAAGAAAACCCTGATATAAAGCTTACACTTTAGGTACTTCTCATATGTTAACTCATTCAATCCTCCAACACACAAGAGGTAGATACTAATATTACTCCCTTTAGCACGTGAGGAGACAGGGCCAGAGAGGGTGACTAACTTGCCTATCATCACGCAGAAGTTGTAGAAGAACCAGAACCTACACATGGCTGCCTGGCTCTGCTGCCTCTAGGCTACCTCCTGTGGTTTGTAAGTAGTATCCATTTCTGTCTGCACTGTCTTCCCGCTCTCTATTAAATCCCTTATTTCTTTTTCTCTTGTGGCTGAAACACAGAGGGACAAATTTACTGTTTCACAGATTGCACTGAATGTTTCCAGGGTCCAGAAATAAGGCCTGAAACAACAGAAGATAGGAAACTTGCCAGCTTCAACCCACAAATCAAGGTCATTTCCCAATATACTTGTAACAGTTGCTCAGGGTTCAATCAGAGAAGCCCTAGCAGGTATGAAAAAGACAAAACACTGATTCACTGACAGAAGTAGGTTGGGCTGAGTGTACATATACTTTGTCACAGGGCCTTGATTCACACAATTTTGGGGGCTGGTTAAGGAAGGCCATTGCCCTTGCATACTTTTGAAGCGAGATGTCTGCAGGAAAGGTTATTCAAAAGGGAAGACATAAAGTGGAGGAGATCAAGGATAAGCTGAAACCCCGGAAGCCCTAGTAAGTTCTTACTGACTCTGACCTTGATGGGATGCGTGTCTTGCAGATGCTGGAATGACAGGGGAAGCTTTGGCATGAAGTTCAACACCACACGAGGCCCCTGAGCTGGAGGAGGATCTTAAGGACAGTGCACAGATGCGAGATCGGCCACCGTCTCCCACCAACAAGGGAGCAAGAGAAAAGGAGGAAGCACCTTTCTGGCAACACGGCTGCTGTGGCTTCACTTCCACCCCCAGCTTCCCAAAAGGTTGTTTCCTATGGCCTATCCTACCTGGACATATATGGGAAGTGACTTCTGCAAAATGTGGCTTAGCCCTGTGGGACCAACCCTTTTCAAAGGCACCAAGCAGCCTGGTTGCAACTGTTTTCAGGCCTCAGTCTTGGTGGAGTCATCTCCTTACCTAACCAGCTTCACCTCAGTAAGTGTGGAAGGTAGAAATCGCTAAGATGTGGATTCTGGAGCCACACAGATCTGAGTTCAAATCCTAATGCCACTTACTGGCCAAGTGATCTCTATAGCTTTTAATTTACAGATTTGCAAATAGGGGTAACGATAAAGCTCTCATCACTGAAAACAGTAAAGATTAAGTGAGATAATAAAAGTACTAGGTTCTACATCTAGCATATTAACACAAATATTTATATGTAATATAAAGTAACATATATAACCCAGAAACATATTGTAAGAAAGCTAATGATCATCTTTATTAATACTTTCTAATTTTTCAATAAATTACACAAAAACCAGATTAATTAAAAATGCATTTTCTCAGCCAAATAGAGTTCTTATACTTCATGAAGAATGAGGTCTTCAAAGAACAATCTATGAGGTCTCCTAATTTAGTACCCTCATATATTCAGAGTTTTCATACAAGATATACTAAATAAAATTTTAAAATATTCTTTACAAAGATGTAATTAGAGAATCCCTTGAGCACTTGAGTGTTTTGTGCTTTTTGGGTTTTTTTGTTTTGTTTTGGTTTGGGTTTTTTAGGATCTTTATCTAAATATGCTTACTTTAAGCCAGGAGAAATCAGTAACAGGATGGCAATGAGAAAAAAACAGATACCTGGGATCCACATCGCAAATTAAGTTCACGGCCTGTAAGCATTGTTTGATTTCCATGAGTTATAGGGTCCCTAAAATTCGGAATGAGTATGAATCATAGAAGCAGTTTAATTCAACCCTGCTCTGATGCATCAATCTTCTCTAAACCGCTCTTGATATAGTCTGGGGCTTAGAAATATCAAGTGATGAGAAATTCACTCCACTTGGAGGCACACCAGTCCATATGCAGACAACTCAAAATTGTAATTATTCCTGATATAGCCAGATTATGCCTCCTTACAACTTAGAGCTATTGGCTGTTGTTCAGTCCTCTTTATCCAACAGAGTAAGTATAGGACATTGATCTTTAGTCTTTGAGAATCAGGTTAATTCTATAGACCTACCTCACTCCAAAGTATAAATGCTTCCATACACACAAACTCTACACATAATCCCAAGAGCTTCTCAGATATCCTTTAACTCCTGCTGACTAAGCCTCCACATGACCTCTCTTCCTTTATTTAAAGACAGTTGTCAATTTCCTCCTGAATCTTCCTTTGTGCAACCGTTCTATCAATAGTTTTTTCGGCGTGATTTAAAGACCTCTTACCCTCATGGGTCTGTTACCATGAATCAGCTTATCTTTCCAATGTCTCTCTTAATGTGTTGCACTTGAAAATAAACACAATGCTACTGGAGTGACCTGAGAAGTTCAGAGCAATGTTAAATCATCATCACTTGGGCCACTCATGTTCCGATTCAGCACAGAACAATATTGCATGAGCTCCTTGGCAACCACATCATACTGCTACTGTGACTTGCATTAAGTGAGGCCTTGGTTTTCTATTTTGGAGATGGTTGGAGTAGAGAACTTTGAAGATTTCCAGTTCTAAACTCTGAGTCTACAGAAGGGGCCCCTTGAAGGTTATAAGCTCATCAACAAATTCAACACAGATGATAACAGCAAACATACTGGGAAGTTGTTATCATGATCCTGTGGGACAACACATAAAAGGAAAATATCACATCGGTGATGCTTAGGTCACATAGCCTTTGCCTTGGTGACCAGAGGACAGGGACAGGGAGCATATGGATCTTTCAGCTTTCTTGAAGACAAACTTCTACATCCCAACACAATGGTGTGCTTTCTCCCAACACAAAGGATTAGAAGCCGGACAGCCAAAATCTTTGGCTCTGGTTATAATGAGACTAGGTATAAAATGGAAAGATCTGTGATACTTACTAAAATGCCAATTAAGAGGAAAAGAGCTTTTCCCATATTACTTTTGATGTGCATTTTCAGGTTAATAAAGAGCTTTCATAAACATTAATTCAAACTATGTTGCTTGGAAGACTACTTCTGAAGCTTTATTACGCTATCCTAATTAATGTGTGGCAAAGAAACACTGTAGACTTACCAGTCTCTCAGAAATGAGGGGTTCCCGATCATTACCAAGCTCATCATTTAGCATTTATGCATGTGTAGGAAGCATATGAATTTGTAGGCTCCAATTCAGCTGTTATTCTATGGCTGAACTCCACTAATTTAAACAACTTGAGGCCAGATGTGTTGTAAAGGGGCGATTTATCTAGATTAGTTATCACGAGCTGATAGCCACAATCCTTCTTTGCAAAACACACAGCACATTCTGATCCTAGGAAGGCTTGGCATTATGAATTCCTTTCACTTGGTTGATTGTTTTGTTTGCCTGCTAATATAAAATTCATTGAGGCAGCAGGCAGCATTGGGAGCTGTTGGGAGTTCAAGTCCAGGGTACCACAATCCCATTGCAGTACGACTAATGGCAAAAAGGGCATCCCAGAATAACCCACTTACCTTTTTGGCATAACAGTAGGCTTTCTGCGTATGTGAAGCATGTGTATGGGTTATAGGATGGGTTTGGGATGAATTTGCAAATCTGACCACCAGACAACAGAACTGTTTCCACTGTGGTTCTGTAACTACTTGGCAAAAATGCATCAGAGTGCTCAGCGGGGAAAAGAAATGTGATAATTGTGGGAACATTGGATATTACATTAGAGTAAGCTCTTTGGCACAAAAGAATAATGTCTGTGAAGTGCTAGTTTCAGGTCATGTAATGCTGAATTTTCACTGTGATGCTTTTAGGATGCAAAATGAGGGGGCAACAGTCAGTAATGCTTAAATCTGAATAACCAACTGGGCAACCACCTGAGGGTTCTGCAATAAGTGCAGGGGAGTCGGAGATGGGAAAAGGAGAGGCTCAAGGTCACCCTATGAACTGTGGAATCTTTACTTCCTCCTGCCAGATTTGAAGCATGACATTTCAGCTAATCAAAGCATGAATAAGGCCTATTTAAAAAAAAAAAAAAAAACTTGTCTCATCCAGGTGCACAAGAGATTAGTTTATGTGAGAACCACAATAGCTTACTTCTCAGAGAAATTTAGAGAAGCAATTTGGGGAAACCAAAATGAGATGAGAAGGTTACTTCAGAATACGTTGTCTTGGAGCTAGAAAGACTTTAATAGGATATATTTCATTCAAGCGTCCCTGGATCCACATCTCCCCTTTCTTCCTTGCATATGAAAAAACACTGTGCAGTACTTCTGTCTAGGCTCCCTTCAACTAATGTCTAAAGTCACTCAATTAGTAAGTGGCAGGACTGGAGTTCCAAATAGTCCTGTTGGACTGTAAAGCTGTTGTTCTTTCCTCTTCACTACCCTACTTCACTTGTCTTTTAAGTACTCTTATGAGCACATCTTTAATTAGTCAGTAGTCAGAATAGACTTGGCTATGTTGTAGTAGCAAATAATTCCTGAAATCTTACTGGCTTGACAGGTTACATGGTCCAGTGTGGATTGTGGAATTCTCTCAGAAAGCTCTTCTCCAACCAGTGTCTTAAGGATCCCTACATCTTCCAGCTTCCATCTTATAAGTATGCCATCTGGTATCCTTGGCTTCCAGGACATCTACAGTACAACATCCAAGAGCAAAGCATCACCTTTGTAGGGAATTAGAATCTGGGCAACCAAAAATATTAAGAAATATTCATTATATCTACTATGTGCAGCCCATTGTGCTAAAAGCTATATAGAATACAAAACAGGCAACGCATGGCTGCAGTTTTGAAAGAAAATGATATTCTTATCGTCTGGGAGATTGATCTACAGAATCAGCTATAATTTCAGATAATAGAAGAAAGTAAAACAATGGAAAGGAAGCATGACAAATATTGTTTAGGGAGCTAAGCAGTCTCAAAATTTTGTGTTACATTTCACATTCCTATCAAGCAATAAGGTCAACTAACCTTCGTCACTTATTCAGAAATGGAAAAAAAAAAAAACATCTGTAGAGAGAAAATTATTCTCTTCATATGAAATTTGAAGACATTTTCTTAAATATTTTTTAACCATTCTCTTAACATTGCTGAAACTCCATTTTCTCATCTGGAAAATTATCCCATGTATTCTAAATTTCCTTTGGTAGTGCCTGCTATAGTAGTAGGCCCTCAAATAAGTAGCATTTCTCCCCCTTTCTTGACCTTGGTCAATTCTTAGTACTGCATTCAGTAAAGGAAATAGTGGTTGTACCTGTCACAGGTTGGTCTCCTGGAGTCATTCTTTCTTGCACTTCAGTCTCATTCTCAGAATCTACCCTGTCACATTCACTTCCCTAGGGTCTTGCCAAATGGTGAGCCAGGTAATTTGAGGAAATAGTTTTACTATTGTTTTAATGGAATGATGATTTATTGGCATATTATTCCTCCAAAGTAAAATACTGTATATCCACAGTGGTCCTGTCTCAAGGGATGCTAAAAATAAATAGTAGGATTTTTAGACAATATGTCAGCCCCAGGGAACAAGTATATGTATCCATGACAGAGATTCTCAACCTCAGCACTACTGACATGTAGGGCCAGATAATTCTTTGTTGGGGGTCAGGCGGTGGGCTGTCCTGCACATCCTAAGATGAGCCAGAAGCCAGTAACAGCCTCTTCCCAGCTCCCAAGTTGTGACCACTATCAATGTCCCCAGATGTCCCCTGGGTAGGAAGGCAAAATTGCCCACATCTCCCCAACCACATATAAAGGAATATTTTCATTCTCTAAATGGCAAATGCTGGTGTTGCCTTCTAAAAGCCATTACACATTTTGCCTTTGACAACAGAAGCCTTATTTCATTGCGCTACATACCCTCCAAACATGATGGTGATCCTATTTCAAAATCAGAGGTAACTCCTTGAAGCCTAATCCAATTATGGTAATCTCAAGGCCTTTACCAAAAGTGGTGTAGGAACAGACAAGTAACTGAAATCCAGCTAAGAAGAAATGAGGAGATTGCTGTAGGGCTTCCACAACAGGCTTTACCGCTGGAAGAAAAACTCAAAGGACCCGTTCTCCTTTCCCATTGGATATTATTGTGCCTGTATATGATTACCAGAACAACAAAAATCATGAAGATTTTAGCTATTATGAGAACAAAAGCAACAAGCTAAGAGTAAGAATCCAGGTCTTTGATGTAACTGACACAAACTTAACTGATCAGGGAGCTACCCCGCCCTCCCCCCCAGACTTCTTGTAAAGTATATTAATAATTTGCCCTTTTCTTTAAGCCAATTCAGTCAGAGTTTCCTATTAATGAGAGCTAAGCACCTCGTTCTAATATATTCCACATTATCGCATCAATATAGCAGTCAGCAACCCCAGCCTATACAGCCTGTTTGGCCAATGCTGCTTCTACATAATTAAAAAACAGGTAATACTGAAGAGTAGGCAATTCACTGTTTATTCTCCCTCAACAAATCATATTTAAAAACATGTATTGTGATAAAACTAAAGTGTACTAGGTGTGACAAATGTGAACACTACGTCTTAACATTTCAGGAGAGAAGAAATGCAAATGTCAGAGCTACACTAAAATTACCCCACATTAAGGATCTGTCTGTTCATTTGCTTATTAATTCAACAGCTATTTATTGTAAACTTATTTCATGAAAGGTGCTCTGTGGTATGGAGAATAAACAGATTAAAATTCACCCTGCCTTCAAGTGGCTTATGGGCAAGAATGAGAAAGCATAGGCAGAAATTACTATAATACCTAGATTTTTATTATCAGGGATCCTTTCGGTGGTATGGTTAGAATATTATGGGTGTTCAGTTGATCATGTCACTTGCGATCTGTGGTAATCAATGAAAATTTCATTCTAAAGGAGTAATACCTAGCTGAGTCTTGAAGGACAGGCACTACCTATTTAGAATGGATAGTGACATGGTTGAAAGGTAGGAAGCACCAAACAGGGAAAATCAAGCACACGGATGAATGAAGAGCTCCTAGCAATTCATTTGTCTGGAATATTGAACATGTGAAGGGTAGTAATGGTCATAAAGAAGACACTGACTGTGGCCAAATCGTGAATGGTCTTCAACATCATGGTAAGGAAAGCTAAAGTCAGGGGGAAATGCAAAATAAAAACGAAAGAGGATAAAGATCCTCAATGTTACAAAATTAAGGAACATGTTTATTTCCTTATTTTCAAAGGAAAGATGAAACCAGGAAAGAGGAGTATCAGACCCTTTAGATTTAGGTAAAATAATGCTAATCTAAGTCTCTCTGGTTATCTTCTCCATCTAAGGCCAAAGATGAGCGATGCACGAAACATCCAATGGCCTCTTTCATCTTTTTCAGCATCACAGAGTTGATACATCAGCAAGCTATAAATAGGGATAGGCTATAAAAAGTCTAGGTAACACTTCACAACTTTTCCTCCTTCCCTTTCCCCCAGAAAGATCCTTACACATAGCCTATTTTCCTTCAGGCTTGTGCAAGTTTTCAACCCTCAAGTAAACATAGGTAATGTTAGCTTTTTAAATAAAGATGATTCGCTTTCTAGTCATATTCCCAAGTTGATTCAGTAATTCAACATAGATTCTGTTCTCAAATTATAGCATAAATCATTTACTATATAGTAGGTGGTTTAATGATTTCACAGAAAATGTAAAATCAATTTCAATGCAAATGTAACTTCAATAGAAATCACCACTTCCCCTACTTATCAACTGTGTGACTTTGGAGATATTATCTAACCTTTCCAAGCCTATTTCTTCATGAAAAAAAAAAAGTGAAATAACCACATCTGCCTTTGAATGTTGGTGAAAGCATTGAATAAGGTGATACACCTAAATCACCAAAACAAATCCTGGTACCTCATAGGTGCTCAGCCAAAGTTGGGGGCAGGTGTCATTTAATCAAAGCCACAGAAACAGAAAGTAGAATAAAGGGAGCGTTTGTGAAAGAATATACAAATATTTGACAGAAACTAACAGAAAAAATTATCGCAGGGCTTCACGAGAGACTACGACATCTCTTTTAGACCAGGCCATTTCTGCATCACATGTTTATGGAGCTACTGGGCTCCTCCTCACTCAGCAGACTGGCTGCTCCCGCTTCCCTGAACACATGGCAGCAAGGACCATAGCTTTATACTGCCGTTACATCCACATCTGAACAAGGCCTTGAACTATGGGAGATGGAGTCAGCCTGGTGCAGCCTGGGTCCCGTGTTGAACAATCACGCCATCCACTGGGCCAGTCCTCCTGGCGCAGTGCCCACTCACTTCAGAGACAGGAGTCCTCTAGGAAGAGGACATGACAATGGGGAGGAAGCAACTGTCACATCAAGTACAGTCAACAACAAGAAAAACCATAATGCCCTCCTTGTAAGGTCTTCCACGTGAAACAAAGGAAAGAGTGGACTGCGGTATCGCTAGAGGAATCCCATTTCAGAGTTCAGAGGAGCCCAAGGAGGTTTCAGCAACAGCCTCTGCCAACGGCTTAGCTCCTACCCCAGCTCTTCCCCTCCCCGCTGTAATATATTCAGGTCTCTTCCATTATGGCTGTGTGTGTATTTCAGTTTGGCATCTCCCTCAGTAGTGAAGCGGAGGTGATCATATTTCAGGAGGTGCTAGTTCCTGCGTGTGGAGTTGCCTCTGTGTTATAATTGCTTTCCGCCATGCAGCTGCCACACATGAGCTAATCTACATGCTGTATGGCTCCGTTTACAGCAAGCCGGCCTCATACTGAGTTTAGAAAGAGGCAGGCTCTGCCCGCAAATCTTGCTTCCTGAGGCATGTCATTTCTTTGGACGATTTGCGGTCTGATAATGACCATGTCATGATTGTGCAGTGATAACTCCAAATGCCTCAACACACTTGATGGATCTTAGCATAAATTGGCCATTTATCAACATGTGGGACCTTTAGAATTTCCATATTCGAGCTGTTCTGCCATAACACTGATTAATTGTCCAAGGCCCAATGTAACCTCCACATCCTGTGTTACGGAGAGGTTACAGCTACCCATGTGACTTCATTACATCTGCCTGGGAGGAGAAAGTGCTGCTTTCTCTTCCATGAGAGGCAATGATCTCCTAATTTCCCAGTGACCTCACAGGTTTCCTTAAAAATAAAAAGCATGCATGGACCCCTGCATATCACCTACAGCTCCAGTGGAAAGCAGGAAGTCTCTTTGAAGATACTAACAGGGTGCTGCTTGCAGTCTTTGAAAGCAGAGGGGAACAAGAAAGCAAAGCTTTCCTTATATTCAAAGTCTGTCTTGTTCCCCATTTAATGAATCTGAACTGATTATTCAGGTTGTTTTCTTCATAATTGCTAATTTACTCACTACTGGTGTCCTTCGTTGTCATGTATGTATTCACTGAATTAGCAAATATTAAGTGCCTACTATGAGCTAGCACTGTTGGTGTTACTAGGAACAGCAGTAAAAAATGCTTGTAAAATAATTCATAGCTATCTTAGTCTTTTTAGTATTTCTAAAGACACACACACACACACACACACACACACACACACACACTTGCATGCCTCTGCCTACATGCACATAATTTGGGATTTTGACCTCTTTCTCTCTGGTGAGAACTTTGTCCCAAAGCCCATATTCACATCCCCTTCACTAATAGGGGTGTTCATCTTGAGATATGAACATTGAAAATTCACATAAAAACAAATCCAAGATCAAAAGGTGGACAATAGGAGAAGACAGAATTGATTTTGTGTAAGAAAAGTTTCTGAAGAATTACGGTGGCCCAACAACAGAAGGGGCTGTCCCATGAAGGGGCAATGGCTGCCCCACTAGCAACATTCTAGCATTTTTCAGGAATGCTAAGAATGTGTTCTGACCTTCATTACAAGGAGATCAATCTCAATGGCTTTTAATTCTAAAATTCTATTTATTCTAAAGCCATGGCTATTAACATGCTCCACTCTGCCAATCAAAGGAAAAGAAAAAAATACTTAGAGCTGGTTAAAATGACCCAAGTTCAGGGTGCCTGGGTGGCTCAGTCAGTTGAGCATCTGACTTTGGCTCAGGTCACGATCTCACAGTTTGTGGGTTCGACCCCCGCAATGGGCTCTGTGCTGACAGCTAGCTCAGAGCCTGGAGCCTGCCTCAGATTCTGTGTCTCTCTCTCTCTGACGCTCCCCTTCTCATGCTGTGTGTGTGTGTGTCTCTCTCTCTCAGAAATAAATAAAAACATTTTTAAAAAGTTAAAATGACCCAAGTTTATGCAAATGCCAAAGTATAATTCTTCCTCCACAAATATCTTTTCCATCCTTCTCTCTTTTTACAGGCTCTAGTATCCTAATTTCCTTCCTTACTGGTTTCTGCTCTTCTATGCTGTATTTTCAGGCAACCCTCAAATCAATGTGAGTAGCCATCATTTTTGCATATTACAACCTGTGTTGGGATTTTCCAATGACCTGCCATACACTGCATGTTCATAGTTTCATGAAGGTTATTGCTGAAGGGGATCTATATTAGTTTCCCATTGCTGCTGTAACAAATTACCAAATACTCAGCAGCTTTAAAGCAACATAAATTCATTGTCTTACAGCTCTGGAGGTCAGAATCCAAAATGAGTGTCACTGGGCAAAAATCAAGACATCTGCAGAACTGCATCTCTTCTGGAAGCTCTAAATGAGAAGTCACTTTCTTGCTTTTTCTAGCTCCCCAAGGCTGCCCATATTCCTTGACTCATGGCCTCCATCCATCACCAACCCCACCAATAGCAAGTTGAGTCCTCACATCGCATGGCTCCAGAACTTGCTTCCATTCTCCTTCTCTGACACTTTGCCTCTGTTTTCCAGCTTTTAAAGACCCTTATAATTATACAGAGCTCACCCAGATAATCCAGAATAATCTCCCTACTTTAAGAACCTTACAAACCTTGCAAAGTCCCTTATAACCACAGAACATAACATATTCACAGGTCCCTGGGATTAAGATGCAGACTCTTTGAGGGGCCATTATTCTGCCAACCACAGGACCTTAAGGTTGATTAGTGAAATTCTCCACTTTATGGGTGAAGAAAAAAGGGCAAAGAGATGGAAGCATGTGCCTGCCACAGTAGTGAGGGGTAGAATTAGAACTAAATTTCCCGTCTCCTACCTTCCAGCCTAGTACTCCAGATTACCATGCTGTCATCCTCAGTGGAATCATAATTTAAGAAAAACCATAGCTAAAGGAACTATAATTAAAGCAAAGATTTTCCTAAGACTAAGTTTTTCTGAATTCTGTAAATTTTTCCAGAACCCAACAGTCTTCTGATTAAGTGTTTTTTTTTTAAGCGACTGATAATTCCCTGGTTGCTTAAAAGAGTTAATATCTTCTTTTAAATGTATTGGATTTGCAAAAATAATTCTCTTTTTAAGCCATAAAGGAGGTTGGGGAAGGTCATATTCACTTACTGTATAAAAGAATCTTCCAAATCAAACAAATTGCTTCGTTTTATTTCACTTAAGATTATGATTAAGGTTTGGGTAGTACTTATAATTCCCTTTTGTTTTCATGAGTGGCTGGTCCATCAGTGGGGGATCACAAGTAGGTAAGTAATGGAAACTTTTCTGTCTGCCTGGGAGCCACCCAGGCTAAGCTCTCTGGCATATGACTGATGTCCCATTGATGTTTGGCACATTAGGGATGAGCAAAGGAATGCCCAGTTATCTAGCCCTTTAGAGCCCAAGCACCCCTTTCCATGCAACAGAAAATGGCAACAAAAAATCTCCTAAACAGCCCTCCCATTCAAGAGATCACCTCCATTAAGGGCTTGCCATATTCAAATTCTCCAAGCCTTCTCTTCTGATGATCAGGATTTCAATTCTTGCCTACACATCTTTCAGAGGAAAACCTTTTCCCAGCTGCCAGAAGCCAAGCAAACTTCAAAAAGTAGACTTTTCAACACTCTCCACCAAGGGCTGGATTTCACACAGTGATGAAATGGTCCAAGAACCTCTGAAGGACAGCCCTCCCACAGAGGAGCAATTTGGGATTATTCCCATGACATCTTGCCTCCCCAACCACTTGACAGTTAAACAATACTTAGCAGACCATGGTTTACAGTATAACTTAAAGTCAACAGTAAAATGGGAGCCAGGGCCTGGTTAGAAAAACAATTCAAACAAATCAATCACGACGCCAATACTAGAAAGGGAATGGGATTCAACTACAAGAGGAATGGAAAGGAGATGCGTCCCCCATTGAAACTGGAGCAGCAATGCCAGGTTGATGAAGCAGAAAGAGGCCAAACACTCTTCAGTACAAGGCTGAGCTGTCCTGCCTTTAGGCGGGGAAGCAGGGCAAAGCCTTGCACATCTCGCATAGTTGCTTTGCTCTTGCACATCTGGCTTCCCGCAGCCTGGGCAGCCATAGGGCACTTGGCCGCTCATAGTATTAATGCTGGGTGCAGCTTTGCGTGCATCAGATACGGAGCTCCTCTGCCAAACGGGCCCCAGCACCTCGCCCCTTGCAGCCTGCTGATAATCTGCAGCTTGTCTGTAATCGTTGCGCGAACATGCACTTTCTTTCGCTGATGACTTTGGCACCCTCACAGGGCTCTACCCAAAAAGGCACTGAACAATGGGATGTGATTGTTTTGAAATGTGTCCAACAGGAAGCCATCCTCCGACATGCTCTCAGGCCCCAGGCTTCGGGGATTGGATGGATTAATGGAGTTCAGCTGTAGTTTACAGTTTATCATCAACCAAGTGTTGCTCTCCCTGTCTTCCCCTCTCCGGCTTCTAAAGAAAAATAAAGGGGGGGGAAAAAAGGAAAGAAAGCAGCAGCCCCAGAACATTCATTGTGTAACAATGTGAACAAGAGAAAGGGGGAAAAAATGCCCTCGGTGACCATGAAACTGACGAGGCTCCCCAAAATGGCTTCCGGCCTCCAGTTTGTCATGCGAAGCAGTCTTCTCCTTCTCTGTCCCAAGCCTCTCCCCATTTATAATCATCGTTCAAAGTGGTGAAAGGCCTAATTGCCCCGAGCAGTGTGGTCAATCTTCCCGCAGATTTAGCTGCCTGCTTTCATCTGGCAGCCTGGGAGGGAGCTCAGCATTTCCCTCCAGGCAATCTATATGGTCTAGCAGCTCACTGCAGAAAGTGGTGCCTTATCGATTTCTGCCATAGCTTCCATGGCTGACTCAAGGATCAGAGCCCCTGACAATGACTAACAAGTTTAAACCATTAGTCCCATTTGTAACTACTCAGCGAAAGGCTTGTCAGTCACCGCGTACCATATACTGCAGCTTTTAGCAGATTTCTAATTCCATTCATTTTGCCCACAATGACCCTGTAGTTAATGGGGGTTATCGGAAAACTATTTTTCCCTTCAAAAGCATTGTCTTTTTCTTCTTCTTGTTCTCCTGCTTCTTCTTTTGGGAACATAAAAGCCATTTGGGTGGCCACTGATGTTTCACAACAGTGATGCAGTCAATGATTAGTATCCCTCGTAGGAGAAAACCCGTATCCTGGTGTGCAGTATGTCTATCTGATCCTGAAAACGCGCAAAGAGGCAGGTGGCAGCTAACGAATCATCATAAGCAGACCCTCCTGTCCTATTCTATAGACGCTTGTCTCAACGTCTTTTGTCTCCTTCCTCTTTGATGTCGAAGAGGCTCATTTCACTGTAAGAAACAGCTCTTTCTGGGTATCCAGTCACCCCACTGTAGGTCCTGCTAAAGCCTTCTCACCCCACATGTGGCCCCCAGACCAGCAACGTCGCCCAAGAACCTGTTAGAAATACACCATTTCATGTGTGACACTAGACCTTCTGAATCAGAGTCTTCACTTTATCAAAATTCGCGGGCGATCCCCATGCACATGAATGTTTGAAAACCACTGGTTTAAAGAAGCTGGGTTTTGTTGTTGTTGTTTTTACTCTAACATCTTTATAACAAATAAAGCCTTGTGCCCAAATAAAACCAAATTTAACACTCTCACTATATGGGTTAGGATATTTTTAAGGGAAAAAAATGAGTTTTTCTGCATCACAAATGTAATGAGTTTCTCCCTGTATTATTTGACAGCTGCAAGATTTTCATCTCCTATTTGCGGTATCTCACCCAGTACCTTGTGTATGGTAAGTACAAGATGATTAGTTGTTGAACGGATGATTTACAAGAATGAACAAATGAAGGAGAAGGAAGACAGGAACGTGATGCATCTGTCAGTGATATAAGGAGCCAGGTATCCTTAATATAAAATGATATACAATGGGAAAGCTGATATAAAATGCAAATGGCTACAGGACTCAGCAGACGATAAGCTTCTGGATTCATTCTTTATTGTCTTAACTAGATGCTCTCACCATCAAGTTGATTCAGCCTTAAGGATGAACTGCAGGAAAAACAATGCAGCAGGTCGTGCTTTTCTTAGAGCACTTTCTGATTTCCACTTCTAGAACATTCTCATCCCATTTCTGCTGCCTATTCTCACTCTTCTCTCCCCTCCATCTGTTTGTTTTTCTTGATCATCAGTCTCTACTTCCTAAAACCCTATACTCAGCCAATTGAGACAAAGTATCTGAAAAACAACTCATACTAAAATAAGAGTGACTGCTAAGGACTTAATATTTGAAGGATTATTTCTTGACATCCCCAAATCACGCCACCATAAGCAGTCTCTTTCCCCCAGAGGTCAAATCATCTTTATCATCACCACATTAATACCAGAGAAGGGCAAGATTACCTTAAGTTGAGACGTTTATGGAGGAGATTTCATTCTACAGCTGCTTCTTATGTAAGCCTGACCCTTCCACTTCCCAGAGAATGTTTCTTGATCATGTGGCCACCCTTGTCTCATGGTCATAAGTCTTTTTTAGACACTAGTCATGTATGTGTCTAGTGTGTGTATATATGTATATACACACATATGTATATAAGCACACGCACACACACAGGCATGTATCAAAAAAGCTTTACCTTCGTCTTATCTCAAAAAAAATAAAAAGCATAACTTAAAATCAAGACAGATTTGACGTGAAAGTCAATGACCACAGCCATCTTTATCAAACAGAATCTGTATGCCATGATTTTGTTTTCCAGCTTTAAACATGGACTTAGGAAATAAAATTATCTTCTTCCGGTGATTACCTTTGCAAATGATAATTTCCAGAGCATTCATCTATGGACTGCCAGGTTGTGACTACTTAATTGCTGCCTGAAACACAGAAAACTGATTTTGTGTTTTCGTTTTAAGATAATCCTTTGACATTTTGAGTAGCTACATAAATAGGTTGTTTTGTGTGTTGCTAGCAGGGGCCAGCAGGAAATTATTTCTTTCGGGGGCAGGTGGTGCTGGTGACTAAACAGAAAAGGTTTGGTGGATGGCAGGGTGGGTGTAGACATTTACACACACAAGCACAGAAACTGAGGGGTGCAATGATTCTACGGCATCTGAATTCTCAGCCTGAATTTGTGTTTCTCAAAGAAATTATTCATTGATTTCCCACACACAGGTTAAAAAGTGCCTTCGGGGTAGGGGTGTCCTCCTCCCCCAACCCACCCACTATGAGTTTTAATATGTAATTGGAAAGCATGTAACATAAAAGGAAATGTCTCTCTGGCTTGTAACAAAAGACCTAAATCATAACGGATTAACGAGCGGCATCTTGTGGTCGAAGGTGAGTATGACACCTTGGAGAAAGCCAGTTTGGCTTGCCAGCATGCCGCTAGGAAACGTGTCACACCGCCTCACATCTGGCTTTTGATCATGTTAATAAGGGGCTGTGCCGGGTTATCCATGCAGCCTCATCATGCCAGCTTCAAATATTTTTGTGAATGAGCGCATTAACTTATAATTAATCATCGTGCATTAATGTAAATGTATCCGTGTAGGCAAATTTAATCAGTACCCTTTCTTTCATATTTTAATAGTAGAGCACTAAGAGACCTACAAGATATAAAGTTACATGAACAGTGTCTCTAATCTAAGCCAATTCAGCAGAATTTGAAAATCGGGGCTTCCTTAGAAGATGAATATAAAACCATTCAGTCATTCCCTAAATAAAACCCATTTTCTCTTTATTATTCAGATCCATAAAGAAAGGGAGAAATGGTCCTTCCCTGGCATCTTCCTCCCTCTGCGTCCATAGAATTGTGTGGATTTAGGCCAATATATGAAATAAATTAACAGACCTTCATAAATAGAGAACCAATTAGCTATTTCCGTAAGCCAGCAAAACACCTTGCTGGCTGTCCATTCCATTTTTGGAAATCAATTCAATATTTTAAAATCATACAGATTTCACCAAAGTTCCCATTCTGGGTTTCACTTAGCCACCATGGCACCTTAAAAAAATAACTAAATAAAGGCAACATATAAGCTATCAAGCCAAAAGTTGATGTTGCCTTATTATATTTTAGTGGGGAAAAAAATCAATTCTCAAAAAAGTACAGGAGGAATTTAGCAACTCCAATACATTTATATCAGCTCTAGTTAAAAATACTAATGTGTGGCTCACAGATTTCAGCATATGCTGGGGAGGCATGTATTGCCTTTCACCAACTTACCATGGGTCCTTGGACAAACAGTTTATTCTTTCTGGGTCTTTAGTCCGTCACCTGAATGAAGAGAGTAGCCTCCATGTCTAATGCTGTATATTATTCTAAATTATTAAGCTCTGACATAAAAATTCCACTGGAAACAGAAGATACCGGTTTAAATAAATTTGCTATGTGAATCTGACAAGATGTGATCAGTAAAAAGGAAATCGTTCAAGTATTTCAGGCCGAAGAAGTCCCATGCAGGGCATAGAAGAGCTGAGAAACTCAATGGCAAATGGTGGACGATGAAGTAACTCAGAGATGAGCACCAGCAGGAAGCTGCCATCACCCTCCAGGAGACGCCAACCCAAGGAGGGCACAGAAAGAGAGATGAAACACCCTGACTTCTCTCTCCCCTGCCTTTACAATACCATGGGTGCCTCCTGTATTAACCAAATACAGCTGGGAAAAAAAAACTCAGCAAGTTAACTGCTGACTCTCAGAATTAAAAAGATACCCTAATTTGTGCCATTTCCCAATTTCCATGGTGTGAATACTCTCACCTGGCCAATCTTGGGTAAATTGTGCAATCACTGAATCCAAAGTTGGGAAAGGAACAGTCAAAAAGTAATAAAATCATTTGAAATGATAAGTTTGGGGGATAGGTACTACCTTTGCTTTTAAACTTGTTTATTGAACTATAAGATTTGAGAACTTCGTGTTTAATGATGTTAACTAGTGTTTGCCAATTCACAGGACTCTCAACATTGAACGGCTGATGTTCACAAGCTGCTAAGAGCCAGGTCCCGGAGACCCAGTCCAGTTGACAAGGGACGTGGGAAAATGCAGCGTAGAAGTGGTCCACCCTCTCTGATACAGAACGGAATAGGGGAAGAGGAAGGATCATTCCTAAAGCAGAAACTGAGAACAAACAGATGCAGAAACAGTACCCTACAAAATCGATGCAAGGCAAACAGATTAAGGATTACTTGTCTCCACAACAAGAAGGAATTTAGCCTCTCTATCACTGATTCTCTGCTAAGCCCTGGTTGGATGCATCCTAATTAGGTTCACAGAATACTTTCCAGGAGAAAATGCATATTGGCTGATCCCAGTGATGTCATTTCCAATTTTTTGGTCCGTTCTACTGGTTTTTTCTTAATTTACCATTGTCTGTTGAAGACAGACAATCTCCAGATCATCAGAGAACCAGAAGCACAAAATGTACCAATGATTTTTGCACAACTGAAATTGTGATTGCTTTCACTCACTACCATGTTTTCTTGCAAACTTAGTCAAGAGAAGTCTACGGTGGAAGCACAGTAACAAAGCCTTCAGAATTGCTTAGAGAAGTGAATGGGCATTAGCATTCAGCTTGTTTTTTTTTCTTTTACAGATCTTGGGAAAGTCACTTAGCCTCCCTGGGTCTCAGTTTCCTCATTTATAAAATGAGAAATGAGGGGGTTTAATTAGATAATCTCTACGGTCGTTTATGGCCATTAGGGCCCATGATTTTATTATGGTGTATGTGAATTCCATTTGAATATTTTAGTCTATTTCTCTCTTCCTTTTGTTTTATTCCCCTCATTAACTACCCACTGTAACTGGCACAGATCACTCCCCCTCTGTCAAAAGCACAAGCCAAGAAGACGTAAAAATAGAAAAAGCAATGAAAGATGAGTGAGAGGTTCCAATGACAATTAGGAATCTTTTCTAAATGGCCACATCTTGGAAAAGCCTGATCCAGCTTATTTTCTGGGAACTAATGATCACCTAAGATGAGTTGCTGATAGGCCACAGAGGCAAGGACCATTAACACTTGATTGTCACCAATTCTGAGTCAATGTCCCATTTCAAAGCCATTAGTGGTATTAAAAACTGAAGCAGCACATACACACAAAACGAAGAAAAGCATTAGGATACACTCAAGATTAACATGTTACTACAACAGACACAAAAGAAATGTCCATGAAAAGCCCTAGTTCAATAACTGCCTATTCAGAGAATTCTTAGTGCAAATTCTGTACTAAGCTTTACATGATCTATGACAAGGAATGCTTCCTCTTCCCTCCAGAAGTTAGATTCTACACAATATTATGTTCATATGGATTTGTATTTACTTGGCATTGATGGTCTTGTCAAAACTTCCAATTTCATGTTTTAAAATTATCTAACACAAGCCAACCAGCCACAAAAGCCACATCAGAGCATGTGTCCTACATCTACTTAAGTCTGTCTACTCTTTCCATCCTCTACTAAATGAATGATTACAGGTTATCTGCTAAGCGCCAGTCACTGTTAGCAAAACTAATCATTCGCTAGGGGAACAAATAAGTAAGAAGCCCATGGAGCACTTAAAAAAAGGGAAAAACATGTGGCAGCATTGAGAGTGAGTGGAAAGGACACAAACTTAAAATTTCAGGGGTGAGGAATCACCACTATTGCAGTCATCTGCTGGTCTTGCCCACCCAGCATTTGTTTCCCTCCTTTTTTAAAAAATGTTTTTTAATGTTTTATTTTTTATTTATTTCTGAGAGAGAGAGAAAGACAGCATGAGCAGGGGAGGGTCAGAGAGAGAGGGAGATACAGAATCTGAAGCAGGTTCCAGGCCCTGAGCTAGCTGTTAGCACAGAGCCCGTCATGGAGCTCAAACCCATGAACCGTGAGATCATGACCTGAGCCAAAGTTGGACACTCAAACGACTGAGCCACGCAGGTGCCCCTGTTCCCCTTTTTGAGTGCTGGGACCTAATTTCCTGTTGGAGAACTCTATTTCCCTGAAGTTAAGGGAGGCTCCCATTAATTTCTGAGGGCAATCTTCTGCTTATGAAGTGGATCTGTGATCCAAGCTAGACCAACCATCAGATATTTCATCCCAGAAATATTATTTCCCAAGTAGAGTGTCACAGATCAAAAGTTGTTGGAGTTTTTCTATTGGCAGAATCTTCAAGAGACAGTACTCTGGCCCCTATCACTTAAATTCCTGGAGCTGCCTTCACTCCTTTCCCTCCCAGGTCCTGGGTTTTTAGCTGTTCATTTGTTTCTTTGCACTACCCTGTGCCCTTCCAAACAATTCCTTATTAGAGTATAAGCCAGAGTCTGTTTCTCTTGCTTGCGACCTACATTATAGAACATACACCATTTCCCAGTAGAAATGCTAAGCTAACCCCAGGAGATGTTGCTGCCCTAGGAAATAGTGTATGGGGAAAAAGGAAAGGTAGTGCATGGTACATTCCAGAAGCCAGAAGAAACTTTGGCTGGCTAGAATATAAAATACAAGACAGAATTTCAAGAGAGAAGATAGTGGAGAGTAAGATCATTCAGGGATTCATAAACATGCTGAGACCAAATGAAACCATTAAAAGGAGTAGACTCCTCACCTAGTATAGAGCCCAATGCAGGGTCTGGACTCAGGAACTGAGGTGAGATCAAGAGTCAGACATTTAACTAACTGAGCCACCCAGGTGCCCCAACAGCCTTTTAAAAGTGAAATGATTTAGAAAAATTACTCCGACATCACTAAGGAGAATAGATTGGAGGCTTTAGACTAGAAATAGGAAGACTGGTAAACTGACGTTTCAGTAATCCCATCCCAGAGAACATAATGGCTTGACTGGGGATGGTGGGAATGGAAATAAAGATGGTAGATGGGCTTCTGAGAAGTTGGGAAGTTAGACTCAACAGGACAGGGAGACTAAGTAGATGTTGAGGGCAGGAGATAAGAAATCAAAGATGACTTCCCTGGGTGCGTGGGTAACTCAGTCAGTTAAGCATTGGATTTCAGCTGAGTTCATGAGATCAAGCCCCACATTGGGCTCTACACGAACAGTGCAGAGCCTGCATGGGATCCTCCCTCTCCCACTCTCCCTGCTTCTCCTCTGCTCACACACATGCACATGCTCTTTCTCTTTATTTTTTTAAATAAACTTAAAAAAAAAGAAATCATAGATAACTTGCAGACTTGAATTTGGATGGTTTAGTAGGCAATGGTCTCACTCACTGAGAGAACATAAAAACCAATTCTGGTTTGCTGAGGAAGATGACCAATTCATTGTTTTCATTGCTTATGAAAAATCTAAACAGATATGTCAAGTAGGTCAATGGGCATATAAATTAATGGGAGATATGTGAGTGGAAGATATAAGTTTGGATTTGGGAATGATCAATATTTAGTTGGAAGTAGAATTATGGGAGTTAATCAGGTCACCCTGGGAGTGTATGCAGAATAAGCAAAGATAACTGCAGAACAGATTCTCCATGACATAACATTTTAGACTTAGATGCAGTAAAGGATCCAGGGTAGCCACAGACATCAGACGAAAACTATAAGACTGTAATTTTATGGAGATGAATATAAGAAAATATTTCCAGAAGAAAAGTATAGATAATGCTGTCAAGAGATCAAGAAAGATAAAGATTGAGTGGCACCTGGGTGGCTCAGTTGGTTAAGTGTCTGACTTCAGCTCAGGTCATGATCTCACAGCTTGTGAGTTGGAGCCTCACATCGGGCTCTGTGCTGACAGCTCAGAGCCTGGGGCCTGCTTCGGATTCTGTGTCTCCTTCTCTCTCTGCCCCTCCTCCGCTTGTAATTTGTCTCTCTGTGTCTCTCAAAAATAAATAAATGCAAAAAAATCTTTTAAAAATGATAAAGATTGAGAAGCATCATTGGACTTAGCAACAAGGAGGCTCTTGGTGGCCTTGGTCAGAAATTAGACAGCAAACGGTAGGAAAGTGAGTAGAAGCAGAGAAAGAAGTATAGACAACAATTCCAAATAGTGTGGCAACATATGGGACGTAAAAAGAGCTAAAGAAGATGGAGGAAATAGAAGAGGGGTTTAAAAGAATGTGTTCTAAAAGACGGAGGTGTCTTGAGTATGTTGACACTTTGGTGAAAAGGAGCAAATAGAGAGGATGTGGCTGCAGAAACAGAGGACAGGAGGGATACTCAATGGGCCAAGATGCCAGAAAAAGTTGGATAGGAGGGGATTCAGAACTCATGTGGTAGCATTACCCTCAAACAGAATTAGCAGCACTTCTTTGAACTTTTAGAAGAGAGTTACGGGTGTTAATTGGCAAGCCTAGAGATGGAATATTGAGGAAACTCCTGTCTAATGGCTCTAGTTTCTCTTAAAATAAGCAAGAAGGTCATCATCTGAGAGTCAGGATTTGTTTCTGTAAACTTACTGATTATGCCCACGTTTGTTTTATTTCTGACTTTTCTCCATTTTATTCTTGCCCTAACTAAAAGGAACCAGAAAAACAGCAAGGAGTAGGCACTAATTCCATATAGCTATTAAAATTAATTTATTTAACAAACATTTGTTGTGTGCCTATTATGTGCCAGGCATAAGGACTATGGCAATCACTAAGTCAAAGTCCCTACCCTCATGGAATTTGTACTTTGGTTATTAGATATGTAAAACAAGATGGCTTCCAGTAATGCTACGAGACATGAGGAAAATAGGTACTATGATAAAGAGCAACTGAAGAGGAAAGAAGAGTTACTTTGATAAAGTAGTCAGGAAATGCTTCTCTGAGGAGGTGGTTTTTGAGCTAACACTTGAAACATGAGAAGAAAAAGGTCAACGAAAGCTCTGGACTCTAGAGTCTATAGGGAGATCATTAATGATTGCTGGTGCGAAGTCTTTGGGCAAAATGGACTCATTTTGTCTGAGGGAAAGAAAGCAGTGTGGTTGTGGCAGAGGGGAGACAATGAAGCCAGAGAAAAAAGTAAGAGCAGATCCTATCAGCTCTTCCAAGTCAATCTTCTACTTCTTGTTTATTAAAATGAGCAGTCATTGGAGGATTTAAGCAGGGAAGCAATGTAATCTGATTCTTATTACTAGTATACAACAACTTAACCTCCATCCTAAAACTCGAGATCTTATGTTTTAAAACATGAGCTTCCATGGGTAGACGAAGCAGATGGTTGAGCGTCCGACTTCAGCTCAGGTCATGATCTCATGGTTCATGAGTTCAAGCTTCCCATCAGGCTCACTGCTGTCAGCAAAGAGTCCATTTCAAATCTTTTGTTCCCCTCTCTCTCTGCCTCTCCCCTGCTCATGTTCTCTAAAAAATAAACATTTTTTAAAAGTCTAAAAGGTGAATATTAAAGAGTTTGCTCTCAGTCCACTTCTTCTGACTCATAGGTCAAAAATTTTTCTATTTTGATGACAATAAAAGTGAAAACCATGAACAATAACAATATGCTATTTTTCTCACTATCCATCTGATCCAAACTATAAGCATAATTATCATTCGGTCTTTCACCAAGCCCTCTCCACCTAAATTACTTGATAAACCTAAGGAATTACAAGTGAAAAACTTAATCATGAAGGCCATCAAGATGGTTTTCAAATTCAAATTTTACCAAAAAAGATTAACAGCTTGGTAAGGACACTACAAATTTCACTCAGCATGCCTTTTTTTTATTTTAAAAAGTTGGATTGGAAACAATTATGCTTCTTGATATCCTTGTTAATAAATATTAGACATACTCATTCTCATTTAGTTTTAGAAGTTCAATATTTAACTTCTAAAGCCCAATGAATGATTAGCACTTTGAGGTATTACATTGAATAGTGATTAACAGCCTGAGATCCATAAACCATTAGAATTAGTAACACAATTCCTATAGAATCTCATAAAACAGAATAAAAACCATTGACACATAAAAAAACCATTGACACACTAAAAAAGCTCTATGTGACCGTATTGTCATACTTTCAATTAGTGTAAAGGAAGAAAAAAATACCATTATAAAATTTCAGATTTAATGTTTTCATTAATCATTTGATCAGTCAAGGATATTAACATCATGGGGCGCCTGGGAGCCTCAGTCAGTTAAGCATTCAACTCTTGATTTCAGCTCAGGTCAGGGTCTCACAGTTCATGAGATCAAGCCCTGTTGCCAGTGCAGAGCATGCTTGGAATTCTCTCTCTCTCTCTGTCTGTCTCTGTCCTACTCACATGTGCATGCTCCTTCTCTCTCTCTCTCTCTCAAAATAAATAAACATGAAAAATAATTTTAGAAGATATTAATATCTTGTAAATTTATATTCTAGATTTATCTATTTTATAGATGAAACAAAACAAACAAAAAAAAAACACCTCACTAAGTTAAATGAATGGAGCAAATTCTCAAAGCAGAGCAATCTACAAGATGGGGCACCAAATCTTAGCAGAAAGAAATGAAGACCATCCTAAGGGCAGAATGGAGAAGATGTATCTCAATGAGCAGCTACAGTACAAAATGAAATACTAGACATCTTAGCTGTAAGTCCAGAGGTTCAATATAACCTAGCAGAATTTCAGTGTCTCACAGAAAGATCTTTCTACAGTGCCCCAACTGCATCTTCCCAAGTGTACTTAATTTTGTCCTGAGAGGCAAATCAAGACTGATGATCACAAATAAAAAGTGCATGCAGACAAGATCTATAGTTTGGCAAGAAGTCATTTGACAAAATACAAAGGACATTTGAGGTCACTGAGCTGCAAAAGAGAAGAAACTAAAGAGAATTGGATAGTGGCCTTTGCCAAATGCTACACAACTCCCAAAGAAAAGAGAAATGAAATGTCTTCTTAGGCAGCCCCAGATTTCAGCCCTAAAACTACTGGGTGTAAGTTACAGGGAGATGAATTATGAATCAATAAAAATGAAAACTTTCTAACAATTAGATACTTTATTAAAGACTGTCTCCCTCAGTCCTCTGTCACATGAATTATTCAAATGGAGATCAGAGTTGAGGATACTGTCTGGTTTAGGATCAGATCAGTTGTTTATGATCTATTCTCATCTTGAGGATTTACACTACATGAGAGTAATACATGTTAAGAAAAATGCCCTCAAGATACTATAATATTTGCTAAATATTTAATAGAAGATAGAAATTGAAAGACATTTCCAGTTATGTCACAAAAATAATCAGTGAACATAACTTCCATAATATTTCCCCATATGACCCTTAGGAAAATGTTGAAATGTCTCCACAATGATGAAAGTCACCAGGGTAATGTTATTGGAACCCAAGAAATCGCTCCTTCATAGAGATGTTCCACTCATCATAAGCCTAAAATGTCCTGGAAGAGAACTGGTTTACAGCAAGAAGATTCAGGGTCCAAAGCATTGGATCCCCCAGAACAAACCAGGTATAGGATGTTGTCAACAGAATACCCAAGGAGAATCTAAGTCATTCCAAAACTCTGGTCACTGAACTGATTTACTTGCCACCCATAATTACATATTTACTTCTGTGTAAGAAAATAAGGGTTTGAGCACTTACACCAAGAGATGCCTCTCAGAAGATCAAAGTGAAGAGTAGACTACATTTGAAACTATGGGACCTGGTTATAAAAGACCCAGCATTCAAATGAGCCCAGTTAATCAACCCCTAAAGCATTTTCCAAACTGTAAAATCAATATTTACAGAGAAAAAAGGGTTAGTGCTCAAAATATTTGGGAAGCACTGTGCTAATATGAAGCTAAACTGGCTTCTCACTGAAGGACTCCTTAGAGTTTTTGGTGTTTCCTGTCAATCTCCACAGGGGGGGAGGAGATGCAAGACCCTACTGTAAAAATTCCAGAGTCCATCAATGAAGCTAAAGTACCTGCCCTGGTCAACAAACACTGAGAAGGACGACATTAGAGGGGAAAGGGGAGAAACTACCCTTTGACCGAATGGCCCTTTCCTTCCCCCAGACCGGCACAGTGCCACATGGATTGGGCCTCCTGGGCCTCTGGTTTCTCCAGTGGGAAAAAGCAAACTCAAGGGGGACATGCAACTTTCCCAGTGTTACAGGACACTTCACAAAAGGCTCACTCAGGTCTTGCCTCACAGGGATCAGTGGGGGCATCTGTGGAGCTCAACCACTTGGGATAAGAGAGAGACACAGAAGGGGGCAGTGAGGCCTACTATAACTGGGATTCAGATCATGGCAGACCACATCTCTATTTATAGTAGCACTTGAGCAAAACTCCTAGCCACTGGCTCTGCCCATCTACAAAGCCAGGCCAGTGGTCCCATCTGGCTAGGGAGCTCAGTTGGCAGTTCTGCCTGATTTGGATCCCCAGCCAAAGGACCATACTAGTTGTCAAGTCCATTCTACAGCCCTGCCTGGACATAAGAGAAAATTCACAATCCTGCCCACCTGTAGAGCATGGTCTGCAATCCCATACTCCCAGGTCCATGGCCATAAATGCCCAGCAGTCACGAAGCACATCCTACATTCTGCCTAAGCAGGGGAGCAAACTCCCAGTCCCACTCAACTGCTGACCAAAGCCTCCAGTTCCACCCCTGCGGGCAACATGGCCACAACTGATCTGTAGCTATAGAGCATATCCTTAGGTCCATCCTGGCAGAGATCCAAGCCAGCGGCCCTACCTACTTGTTGAGCATAGTGTCCATCTCCAAATAAACAAGCAGCCTACACAGTGCAGCTTCACTGTTGCCCAGCTGAAGAATACAGCCTACAATTCCCACTGTCAGTTGGGCCTAGCATACAGCCCTGTCAATCACTGAACACAACTGTGGCCTTGTCTGGGCAAAGAGCCCAGCCATGACATCCATAGTTCAATCATAGACTGAAATGCTCCCCACATGACAAGGGAGCCCAGTCTCTAGCCTCACCCAATTGTGAGGTACAGCTGGAGGACCCAGCCAGAGAACGCCATGCAAGGACCTCACCAAGCAGCAGAGTGCAGCTAGTCCTACAGCCCCACCTGACTGCAGTGCACAGACTGAGGCCCTGTCCAGCCATGAAATCCAGCCTATAACCCCACCCCACCTAAACACAGAGTCCAGCCACTGCACCAGCAAATTGGAGAGGACAGCCTAAGACCCCCCCCAACCAGGAGAAATCGCAAAACAAAGCCTGTAGCCCCATCCTTTCAAGGAATCCAACCAATGTCAACACTCTGCCATGGAATGTAGCCAGCAGCTCTGCTCAACCCGAAAGCATACCCAGCAGCTCAACTTACATGCAGACCCAGTTAGGAGAAGGAAGGAAATAATAGAGATGATAGCAAAAATAAATGAAAGGGAAAATAGGAAAACAACAGAAAATAATAACAAAAGATTGCTCATCTAAAAAGATAAATAAAATTGACAAATGTTTAGCTAAGCTAACCAAGAAAAAATAAGGACTCAAATAAATAAATCCAAAAGAGGAGACATTACAAAAGATACTACAGAAATACAAAGGATTTGTAATAGTGTGAACCATTTATACCAACAAATAGGACAACCTAGAAGAAACGGATAAAATCTCATAAACACACAACTTACCAGAAGTGAATCATGAAGAAATAAAAATAGAAAATCTGAACATATCAGTAAGGAGGAAGCAGATTTAACCAGTAATCAAAATACTCCCAACAAAGAAAAGCCCAGGACCAGATGACTTCACTGGTGAATTCTAACAAATATTTCAAGAATAATTAATGCAAAAAAAAAAAAAAAAGAATAATTAATGCCAATTCTTCTCAAGCTCTTCTTAAAAACTGAAGAGGAGAGAATATTCTCAAACTTATTTAACAAGGTCAGCATTACCCTGATGCTAAATCCAGATGAGGACATCATGAGAAAAGAAAACTATAAGCCAATATCCCTGATGAATATAGATGTAATAATTCTCAAGAAAATACAAGCAAACTGAGTTCAACAGCACATTAAAAGGAATATATAATATAAACATGTGGGATTCATCCTTGGGATACAAGGATGGCTCAACATATGCAAATCAATACAGGTGATACATCACATTAATAGAATGAAAGATAAAAATCATATGATCATCTCACTAGATGCAGAAAAAACTATTTTTTACAAAATTCAATATCCTTTCATGAGAAAGGATGAAAAAGAAATACCATATGATTTCACTTACATGTAAAATCTACCAAAAAAAACCAAAACAAAACAATAAACAACAAACAGAAACAGACTCATAAATACAGAGAACAAACCAGTGATTGCCAGAGGAAAGAGGGTAGTAAAAGAGTGAAAGAGGTGAAGGAGTTAAGAGGCACAAATTCAAAAAAAAAAAAATCTCAACAAACTATATATAGAAGAACATATCTCAACATAATAAAGTCCATATACAATAAGCCCACAGCTAACATCATACTCAGCAATGAAATGAAAGGTTGAAAGCCTTTCCTCCAAGATCAGAACAAGACAAAGATACCTGCTGTCACCAATCCTATTTGAAAGAGTATTAGAAGTCCTCATCAGAGCAATCAGTCAAGAAAAATAAGTAAAAGGCATCCAGATCAGAAAAGGAAAAACTGTGTTTGCAAATGACATGATCTTGTCCATAGAAAACCCTGAAAACTCCACCAAAAAACTGCTATCCCTAATAATTCAGTAAAGTTGAAGGATATAAAATCAAAATACAAAAATCAATACTGTGTTGTATACTTGAATGTTTACAAGAATGTAAATCTTTTTTTAAATGTTTTTATTTCTGAGAGAGAGAGAGCGTGAGCAGGGGAGGGTCAGAGAGAGAGAGGGAGACACAGAATCCGAAACAGGCTCCAGGCTCTGAGCTAGCTGTCAGCACAGAGACCGATGTGGGGCTTGAACCATGAACCGTGAGATCATGACCTGAGCTGAAGCCAGACGCTTAACTGACTGAGCCACCCAGGTGCCCCTACAAGAACGTAAATCTTAAAAGTTTTTACCAACCAAAAACTGTCACTATGTGCAGTGATGGATGTCTTAATTAACCTTACTGTGGCAATTCTGCAATATATACGTGTATCAAATCTTTACCCTGTATACCCTCAACTTATATAATGTTATATATCTCAACAAAGCTGGAAAAAATATAAAACTTATGTAATAAAAAATTAAAATCAATCTGTGAACATTTAACAATTAGCCATCTAATATGAGCTGGCTCCAGCACACCATTCATGTAATCAGAAAGCCCTGGGACCCAGTGTCATGTCTTTAGGCAATCCAAGCCCCATGCAGCTTCTCAAAGACCAGCCCCACAAGTAAAACTCCACTTCCTTCTGCAAATGCTCCTGGTGTCTCCCCAAAGATCTGCCTCCAGAAGCAGTGGCTCCATCAGGCCACGGAGGACAACTTGTACCCGCACCTGCACTTCCACTACCTGCATCACCACCACCTCCAACTGCACCACCACCACCACCGATGCATAGCATTTTTCCAAGAATGAAATGCACACTGGGCTAGAGAGGATTGTTCAGAGAGGATGAGGATAGAAAATAATTTATATGTTCACCATAATGTCTAAAACTCCCTCTTTTCTTGTGAAATAAACATTTTAAGGACTAATATACATATAGAAGAATGCTCAAATCATAACTGTGAAGTTTGATTAATTATCAAAAGCTGGACATAGCCACATAACTACCACCCTGGTCTATTCTAAAAATAGAATAATACATGTCCCCTAGAAGCCCTGCTCATGTCCTTTTGAAACCGATATCTTCACTGTTTATCACAGGCAACAAATATTCTGACATTTAATGCCATAGATTAGTCTTAAATGTTTCTGGACATGTAATACATATTTTTTAAGTCCAGCTCCTTTTGCTAGACCTTAAGTCTGTGTGATTAATCCACATCACATACAGCAATATATAACTGCTGTACACAATACAACCTACATATGTGCATATATATATATATTTTTTGTTGTTGACTATATTCCTAGGAGTGAAATCAGTAAGTTATTGGCTATCTCTATGCAGTAGCTACTAACTAACAGTTTCCAGAGTAGCTGACTAGCTGTTCTACTACTTTTATAAGAATTCTAGCTGCTCTATATTCTCTCCAACTCGTTAGTGTTAGTCTATAAATTTAGTCTGTCTCATGAATGTAATTTTTAAAATATTTTAAATATTATTTAAAATTGCATTTTCCTAATTACCATGATTCAACCCTTTCCACATCTTTATTATCCATTTGAATATTCTTTGTGAAGGCTGCTACATGTTTTCTGCCCATTTCTCCAGTGAGCTGTATTTTCTTATTAGTTTAAAGGAATTTTTCAGACAAGTCCTTTCTGGTCATATGTTCCAAATATCTCCTTCCAGATAGTGGCTTATGTTTTTTTTCAGTCTTTAAACAGAGATTTTTTTAATTCACAGAAATTCCCTTCATATTGTTAATGGACAAATTTAGTATTCATTTCCTTTATATGTTTTTTGTCTTTGCCTACTCCCGTATCATGAATTATTTTCCTAAGTTACTTTATTATTTTACCATTTATATCTACTACCCACCTGGATTCATTTTTGTAGTAGTATGAGGCAGAAATTTTCTATTTTTTGTATGGATACGCAATTGACAAAACACCATTTATTTAAAACAAATCGTCCTTTCCCCACAGACTCTTAGTAAAAATCGCATGAGAAATTATGTTTCGTTCTGGACTCTATTCTAATCCATTAGTGTATTTATATATCTTTGTGCCAATACTACACTATCTTGATTATTATGCCTTTATATAATAAGTCATATTTAGTAAAATTCATGTCTACCTGACTGTCCCTGCGCTTCTTGATCCTTTGCATTTTTATAAATATTTTAGAATCAAGTTCTTGACTTCCACAAAGGCACACATTAAAAAAGAAAAATGTGCTGGATTTTGACAAATATAGTCTTGAATCTACAGATCAACTTTAGAGAGACTTACATCTTCATAATGAGTCCTCCAATTCCTGAAAATGATATATTCCTTTATTTATTTAGCTCATCCTTATGTTTTGTAAAGGACTGTGCTGAACTTTCTATTTCCTCTAGTGTCAGTTTTGGTAGTTTTTTTTTTAAATAAATTTCTCCATTATATCACAATTTTCAAGTTTACTGCATTAAATTGTATAGTGATGCACCATTTTCTTTCCTACTACTGGCCTTCTGTCTTTTAGCAGTTTGTCAGGGACTTACAAATTTTATTAGTCTCAAAAAATGTTTGGCCTTGTGGTTCTTTTCCATGGTATATTCCTTTTATGTCATTTATTTATGAATTTACCTTTGTTATTTTCTCTATTCAGTAACTTTTAGTTTAATTTGCTATTCTTTTGCTGACTTCTTGAAAGAATAGTCTAATGTTTGGCCATTGCTCTTTTTTAATATAGGTATTTAAGACAAGTTCTGATATGTCATTTTTGTTATCATTCAGTTTAAGATATTTTCTAGTTTTAATTGTAATTTCCTCTTTGATACATGGATAATTTAGAAGTATGTAACACATGGGGATTTTTCTAGTTATCTTTTAGTGATTCTAGTATAATTCAACTGTAGATATTAAATGTTCTAAACCCTTTGAAATGTGTTGATATCTGATTTGTAACCCTGTGAGTGATCCATGTGCACTTGAATCAAGTGTATATCCTGTCATTTGAAGGTACAGGAATGTGTGTATGTATGTGTGTGTGTGTAATCATATTTGTTATATATATTATTCAAATATTCTATATCTCTATTGATTAATGTCTTTCTGCTCTCCGTTACTGAGAGAAGTATGTTAAAATTTCCGATGTTTGAAGATTTGCCTTTGGCAGACAGACAGGTAAATAGATGATATAGAGATATGTAGAGATCAAAGAGATTTAGTACTTTGCATATAAAATTTGCAAAAAATTTAGAATTGTTCCACTTTTATGCCATTCTTCCTTTATCCCTATATCTTAAATCTATCTCTTATTAAGTAGTATATTTCTTATTATTTTATCTAGTCAACAAAAGAGAATTTCATCTATTTACATTTAATATAATCATTGGCAAATTGGATGTGGAAACTAATTTGACAATAAACTATTTGTAAAAAAAAATAAAAAATAAATAAATAAATCATTGGCAAATTGGAGTTTAACTCTATCTTCCTATTTGCTTTCTATTTATTCCTCCTTATCATCCTCCTTCTCTCCTCGTCTTTAAGTTGATAATGTATATATTATTCCATATTTCCCCCTCAATTAGGTTAAGTTTATGTTCTCATTCTAATATTTGAGGGTTTCCACTAGAAGTTACATCCTCAATTATTAAGGTCTAATATTAATTAGTGTTTTAATATTTTATTAAAATTTTATTTTTAATGGTACAAAACTATATTTAATCCTAACATATAACACAAATGATATTTTTAGTGAGAGCAACATGATTAAGTCCTTCATTATCTATGAAAATTCAAGTCTAACACTTTAAGATACAACAATTAGAATATCTGATTTTCAAAGTTTTATTTCAACATTTATCTGCCTTTCTTAAAAAACATACCTCAGCAAGGTATGTAGATCCAAATAGAAAAGCTCCTTACACTTACTAAAATCTGATATGTTTTCCAATCTCATCCTCTAATTAGGCAACGATTAGTATGAACATTTAGCTAGTAAATTATTATCCTCACTGAATTCAATCATTTGTTTTACAAACTAATTGGAAAGTATTGTATTCTTATGTTTTAAAAAATATAAGTGCTTTGAGGGGCACCTGGGTGGCTCAGTCAGTTAATTGTCCAACTTTGGGTCAGGTCATGATCTCACTTTTTGTGAGTTCGAGCCCCACATCAGGCTCTCAGCTGTCAAAACAGAGCCTGCTTTGGATCCTCTGTCTCCTCTCTCTGCCCCTCCCCCACTCATCTTCTATTCTCTCTCTCTTTCTCTCTTGTAAATAAGCATTTTAAAAAATTGTCCATATGTGATATTATCCACCAATTCAGAAAATTTTAAGTATAGCAATAGACTGTTTAGATCATTTTCAGCAACAAAATCAATTAACAATTATAACCTTTCTAAATGCCATTTTTCAAGATGCTTTTCCATAACATGCCTATCTTTTGGAAAGCATTTACTTTCTCATTTACTATTAAAATATCACCTTTCTGCTGATTAAGAGTGTGTATTTTAAAAATACCTTCTAAATAATGTACTGAAGAGAGCTACTTATTATCACATGAAAGGTCAGCAAATTTGGAACACTTCTGCATTTGTAAAAGAGTAAAGTATAATTTATCTTTTACTTTATCTCTCTCTCAGGCAATTTGTCACAGTATCAAAAGTAAACTTCCATGCGATTATTTTCATGCTCACCCTCCATCTCATTATAAACACCATGATGATGCAATATTTAAAAGCCTTGTTTAAAAAAGAAAAAACCACATCAATGACATGTAGCATTTTGGTCATATCTACCTTCAACTTTTTCTACAATGTTTCTGCCCATGAATGTTACAAAGAATGAATTTCATTTGTGATTCTTCCTCTGGATTTTAGCCCCAGAATCCTATTTTTTCGATTCCAGTCAAAAGAGCTACACTTACCCAGTTTTCCCAGAAAACAGTTGTTCTGAAGAAGTCAACTAATCTATACAAAATATCTTGTTGAATGTACTCTTTTTTATGGATCACAAGGTAGTTTCATTTTTTCACACTGAAACTGAATCTAATAAATACCATAAACTGAGACATGATAAAGCCATCTGTACTGGAGGCAGCCATATAGCAATTGTTCCACATGTATCCTACTATTTGCTTCCTCGAGTGATAAGCAGTGTTTTCTCTGGGGTTTCTAATAGCATTAGAGGCAGGCAAAGGAATGCATATTAGTTTATTGTCTACCATATACAACATTGGCCATTTTTACCATCGCTACAAGAATAAAGTGTTTCCAATTTGTGGAATCTTTGTTTTACATTAATTACTATTTATTCATTAATTTGACACATCCATTGAGTATCTACTACATGCTACATGCTCTTCTGGGATCTGAGGATACAACATCAAACCAAGAAGAAAAAATACCTGCATTCAGAAAGCTATTCTTTAAAACTCAAAAGATGTTTCTAAATGTTTAGTATGAAATTTAGTAAATTTTAGTAAAAGACCAAATATCTCAAAGTATCATTGAAAATGCTACAGGGTTCTCTTCATGTTTTGATGGCTTTATTTTTGTGTGTTAATTGCTTTCTCTTATTATCATTGGTTCATATCTTAAAGGCCCAATATAAGCTTGTGGTGAGATTTCATCATTAACAGTAGTGGATGAAAATCCATTTTTTATTTATTTTTTTAATTTAAATCCAAGTGGTTTAATATATAGTGTAACAATGATTTCAGGACTAGAATTTAGTGATTCATCACTTACATATAACACCCAGTGCTCATCTAAACAAGTGTCCTCCTTAAATGTCCCTTACCCCGTTAGCCCATCCCCCCACCCAACACCTCACCAGCAACCTTCAGTTTGTTCTCTGTATTTAAGAGTCTCTTATGGGTTTCCTCCCTCTCCTTTTATTTTATTTTTGCTTTCCTTCCCCTATGTCCATCTGTTTCTTAAATTTCACATATGAGTGAAGTCATATATCTGTCTTCCTCTGAATGATTCATTTCCCTTAGCATAACACACTCTGGTTCCATCCACATTGTTACAAATGGGATTTCATTCTTTTTTTTTTATCACCAAGCAATATTCCATTGTATGTATGTACGTGTCTACATACATATACACCACATCGTCTTTTCCATTCATCAGTCGATGGACATTTGGGCTCAAATCCATTTTTTAATAATCCTTGTTTTTAGTTTATTACACATCTATATCATCATTTTACTTCATATTGTCAACACCACCATTTTCTTGACAATAGATGTTTGGACTGATGAAGTTTAATCCATGGTACCTCTGTAAGTTAGGGTCCAAGCAATAAATAAACCACTGTGGTTATTTTAGCAGAGAATTTTAAAAGGGGAATCGACTCAAGAGGCATTAAACGACTGAAAAGGGAAGAGGAAACACTGGTCACAGAGATAGTGATCTCAGGAAGCAGCTTCCACTGCTGGGTCCAGGGATCAAAGGGAAGAGGTTGGGGTTAACAGACCTAGAAGCCTAAGGGAGGCTATGAGACGTAGGACCCAGACCTCAGCAGGGGCACCAGTGCTGATTCCTCAGGTACTTGGAGGAAAGGCCCCCAGGGTAGGACACAGACTTCTGAGGAGGGGGCGCTGCCACGCTGGTGTGGCCACATGTGGGAGGCATGGTGACAGTGGGTGGAGAGTATGAAAAGAAGTTGGGAATTGGAGCCAATTACTACTGGAACCCACTGGGGTGACACTAGCAAAATCAGCTGACAAAGAGGAAGTAACAATTTCGTGCCTTCTCCTCCTGCCTTGCGGGCTGGCAGAACCTAACTGGGAGCAACTGCCAGAGCTGAAAGGGGGTTTGTAGCCACCCACCCCAGAGCATAGCATGTAGTGTGAGACAAGAAACAACAGCCTAATACCCAGTGATTCCTCTGCAGAAATATTTCTAAACCACCTGCTCATTTTGTGACAGTTAGCTTATTTAAAATTAGGTAATATAGGGGCACCTGGGTGGCTTAGTCAGTTAAGCATCCGACTTTCGCTTAGGTCATGATCTCATGGTTCGTGGGTTCGAGCCCCGCGTCGGGCTCTGTGCTGACTGCCAGCTCAGAGCCTGGAGCCTATTTCAGAGTCTATATCTCCCTCTCTCTCTGACCGTCCCCTGCTCATGCTGTCTCTCTCTCTCTCCTAGAAATAAATAAAAATATTTTTTTAAAAACTTAGGTAATGTGATTCATAAAATCACAAAACTAGGCACTGAGGGCTGCATTATTTCACAATGTATTAGGAGAAGAAATGTCTGTGAGCAGCATAATATACACCCCCAGGCATAAAACTGCTATCTAGAGGCACCTGGTCGACTCAGTTGGTTAAGCGTCCAACTCTTGATTTTGGCTCAGGTTATAATCACACAGTTCGTGAGATCGAGCCGTACATCAGGCCCCCCACTGAGCATGGAACCTGCTTGGGATTCCTTCTCTCCCTCTGCTCCTACCCCACTTGGTTGCTCTGTCTCAAAATAAATAAACTTTAAAATAAAACACCAAACTCCTATCTAATGTACATGATGTGTTAGCATCCAACAAATAGGCCAAGAAAGAAAGAACCAATGCCAGTTTGGATAAATGATATAAAATTAATGGATTTCATTTTTAGTGTAAATATAAATGGAAGTTCTGATGTTTGGTTGTTTTTTTTGTTTTTTTTTTAACATACTCAATGGATGGTCATGTAAAAGTAGCTGCCCCTCCCTTTAGAGACAATTGGTCGAGGCAAGGTTAGAAAACAAATGGACCATGGACCGAATCTTGCTTGCTGCCTGTTTTTGTACATAAAGTTTGATTAGAATGCAATTATGTTTATTTGCTTATGTATTGTCTATGGCTGATTTCACACTATAAGAGCAAAGTTTAGTAGTTACAACAGAGACTGGATGTCCTGCAGAAGCCAAAATTTTTGCTATTTGCCCTTTTACAGAAAAATTTTGTCGATTCTTAGTCTAGACAGCAAGAGCCAGTAGAATTTTCTGTAATAACGGAAATGCTCTATCTATCTGTACTTTCCATTAAGGGAACTACTAGCTATTGAAAACTTGAAATGTAGCTAGTAGAACTTAAGTATTTAAACAGCTTCATGTGGATAGTGGCTATTGTATTAGAGAATGCAAGACCCACAAATAGGAAAAAGTAAAGTGACTACTCTTGGCCCATCTAGAATGGATGTTTTACCATCCCTCAGTCTTAAGGAAGGTACAAATGTGTTGGCATGTCTACACCCCTGTGGTAGACGTTACTCATACACTCCAGTATCTTGTTCTCGTATCCACATGGAGGATTATTGTTCTTCTGCCCTTGAAAGTTAAGTGTGACCATCCGATTAGACCTAGACAGCAAAGTGTAAGCAGAAATGGGGGTGCCTGAGTGGTTCAGTTGGTGGAGCGTTTGACTTTGTCTCAGGTCATGATCTCATGGGGGTTCGAGCCCCGTGTCAGTCTGTGCTGACAGCTTAGGGCCTGAAGGATACTTCGGATTCTGTGTCTCCCTCTCTCTCTACCCCTTCCCCATTTGTGCTCTCTTTCTCAAAAATAAGTGAGCATTTAAAAAAAAATGGTGGTACCTCTTTCCACCTGAGCCCTTGAGTAACAACTGTATGGAGTCCCTCCTCCAACCACACTGGACATGTGGCATTAGTGATTTGTGTACTTTTTTTGTTTTAAAGAACAGCTGTTTGGAGGTCATTTTTCACCCCAACATAACATAGTTATCCCTGACACAATCCCCTAATACAGCATCCAAACGGCCTTAGAGAACCCTCCGTCACCTCCTTGCTTCAAGGTCACCAAATAAAGTTAGAGGTAGAGCATGCAAGCCAGAGAGATGAGGCTGCAAAGGGGAATCTTCCACTAGCGCGGACTTTCTTTAGAAATGGGGAGTTCATGGGGCTCTGTGCCATTGTGATTTGGAACAGGCCCATCACCTGATACAATAAATGACTTGTCAAGACCTGCCCTTCCTTTTATAGGTCCCTGCCTCCACTGTACTGGTGTATGAAGGGAAGATTAGCTTTGGAGTCAGGCAGGTCTAAATTTTTGCCTGAACTCTGCCATTTAGTAGCTACACGACTTTGGGTGAATCGCTTGGCTTCCTTAATTCTCCATTTCCTCCTGTTTGAAACATACATAATGAAAGCAACTTCTCCTGATTTCATTAGCAGTAATTTATAACGGCTGTTAGTGTCCCCCTCACCTGTGACCACAGTCCATGTGCTCTCCACATTTGGCCCTGTCCCTCCTTCCTCTCAGGATTCCCTCAGCACACGACATTGCTTCTTCTGAAATGTACGTCCTTCTAACTCAGGAGCACCTTCTCTTGCTCTGTCAGTTGAACATAACATCTCCCTCTTCTGAATGCTGTCTCTTAAACCTTGGAAGTTTCTACTCATCGAGCAAAATCCAGCTGCAAAGTCACTTTCTCATTGAAAACTGCCCCCATTCAAGGTGAAGTTTAACCTCCTTTTCCCACCCATCCCTGGCTCTAGCAGCCATCCGTACCCGGCATGACTCCTCTGATCACATCTGCCATCCCGGTCTTGTTGCTTTCATTCATTCTCTTGACAGCCCATTAATGATGGATCCATGGCTTCCTCTTCCTCCTCTCCACACCCCTGATCTCTAGTCTGCTCTGTACTTAGCATTCCTGGTGTAGAATAGGCCATTAAGAATCACAAAAAGCAAGGCAGAAAGAAAGATGAAGGAAAAAAAAAAAAAAGAGGAAAAGCAAAAGAAGAAAAGGAGAAAGAAAAAGGGAAAAATAGGCAACTCTGACTTCGATCAAAGGGAAGATAACCTAGAACTAGTTTCCCCTTCCAAGAAAAGCATAGCTTCCTTTAAAAGAATTAGTTCATAATTGTTCTGAGTCATGCAGAATTTTTAAGTGATTTTTTTAGTTGACAGGTAATCTATAAAAGGAAGGAGTTCATTGCAGGTTGATGAAATGGAGGCAGATTCCTTTCTTCCTCTTTGCTCCCATGCCCACATTTTCATAATTATTTATATTTCATTAATCAGTTAACTATAAAAGGCAATTCAAGAGGGGAGAGGGAATAGATTTGGTTACCCGTGTTATTAATGCCACAAAAAAAGAAACTGGCAGAGATGTAAGAGCTGAGGCCCAGCCCTAGTAGAGAAGTGCTTTCATAAAAAGCGTGTCAGACCTTCTTTATTACAACCAAGCTTTCTCTTTGGGGGTAAAAGTGGCCCTAGCAACACACTACAATAAGACATTAAAATTTTTAAAAATAGAAAAAAAAAGCAAACCCTGGGATATGAAGCTTAAAAATAGGAGAAATCTTATAAGCATCTGGGAAGGGGGGGCACAAAAGGTTGTACCAGTGAAGTTATCATCAATTTCTCCTTGCCGCTGACCCAATATGCTACTGGACCAAATTCACGGCAGGTACAACAGGAAGGTTATTACTCCCAGTAAAGGACATGGGAGTAATGACAGGAAAGTGAAGGAAACTAATATTGGTTATGAAACTCAAGGAAAATCAGTGCTGAATTATTTATGTCCAAGTTTGAATGTTTCCTTACTGTTTTCAGCTGTCAGGAAGTCTAAAGAGAAAGTCATAGAATTTCCTCCCTCCAGCCAAGAGGACAGCTTCTTTGAAAAAGTGGCCCTTGGAGATGAAGCCCGGGAAGTCTCCAAGGTACAGCACAGAGCTCAGGGTTAGCTGAGGTGGGAGTTTAGAAGAGAAGTATTTCCAGGTGTTTGAAAAAGTCAGCACTATCAAATTGCTCTGGGACAAGAGTAGCCAACAGATAATTATCTGTCATCCTGAGCAGTCCTTCTGATTTTTCAGAGGCCAGATGTCTCTCAATTTCTAAGATGGTCAGCAATTGTGTGCAGTCAACCACACTCTCTTCATTCAAAATAATGAAAGAGACTAAAGTTCAAGATAGAGAGGTCAAACTGAGCCCATTCAGCATCAAGGGAAGATTTCTACTTCTTTATTAAATGAATTGCCCAGATTGGGTCTCAGCCTAACCAAGTGATGTTTTCCTGAACTGTTGAAGGTCATCGTGTGCTGATGGTTTGGATTTGGCATTCAGAGTGAGGTGAAAAAGAAGCCAAATCCTTGTGACCATAATACACTTCTCTGAAGAGCCCAAGAGAAAGATTTCCTGACCACATTCATCAGTGAACAACTGCTTTGATGGTCGGACAGAACAGAGCCCTGTAGGTTTCACCTCTACAGAAATCAGCGGCTATAATTCTTGGAAGACTAAGAATATTATTCTAGAAGGTCTAAGTTCAAGCCCTGGGCCTGTTGCAGTGAAACTCTCAGACTTCATCCAAAATCATGGTAGAAATCACTCTAATATCCGAATAATCTCCATTAGAAGGACAAATTGTTGAATGAAAGTAAAATCAAATGTGCAGACACCAGAGTGTTAAAAAAAATGATTAAGAACCAAGGAAAAGTTCATAATGGAGAAAAATATACCATTAGCTACTCATTATTAAGGGACTAAATAGAGCAAAATATAGTCAAATTGGCTCTCCTTTTAAATCAACTCATCTCTCCCAAAATACAGTAAGATATAAAGGAGAAATCTGACAACCTTTTAGTTATTTTCTTAAGACTGATACAAATCTAGCCTCTGTGCTCTAGGCTTATAATTTGGACAGTCACATGTCCCGATTTGCTTGAGACAATTTTGGTTCCTGTCTATTGTCCCAGCCTAATTATTAATAACATCCTCTTTCAGGGCACCTGGGTGGCTTAGTTGGTTAAGCGTCCGACTTTCGCTTAGGTCATGATCTCGCAGTTCGTGGTTTCAAGCCCCGCATTGGGCTCTGTGCTGACTGCCAGCTCAGAGCCTGGAGCGTGTTTCAGAGTCTGTCACCCCCTCTCTCTCTGACCCTCCCCTGCTCATGCTGTCTCTCTCTCTCCTAGAAATAAATAAAATTTAAAAAAATTAAAAAAAAAATAACAACCTCTTTCATTCTCCAAAGTGACCCAGTTTGGACAAATGATGTCGTCATACTAGTTACAAAGGGTTTCTGCTGAATTATAGAGGCTTTGTTATTTCTTATTTGTAAGGCAAAGGGAGTTTCTCTGCAAATAAAAAAAAGTCTCAATATAACCTATTTATGCTTTTGTGTTACCCAACTGGATAGCAGAACAATGCATCACATGATGCTAAGATTAAGCTAATCAAATTATCCCCAGTGCCTTTACCAGTGGAATTTCTTCCTCTAGCTCTCGGGTCATGTGGCATTTTTTAATTTGACATAATTGATGTGATCTTGTAATACCAACCTCAGCTTTACGGTAAGAAGAGAGAATGCTGCTGGCAAAGCTCACATCTGCAGTGTACATGTTAATGGCACATGTTTTCTCCTCCACTTAAGTCTTCCTTTGAACATCTTCCACGTTTCCAGTTATGCCTTCAAAATTGCTCAAGACAGCTGGGCCTGTTGCCTGTTTCTTGTTAATTAATTTTTGTATTTAGGTCTCTGCTGCTATTACCATTTGTTCATTGGCTGCTGTCATTATCATAATATTTGTTTTTTCTCTCTAAATAAGCTAAATACTAAAACTCTGAAGTGAATACAGCACAGCCATATAAAGCTTCTGAAGGAAATGAAGAGAGAATATTGGAAAATCATCCTGGGAAATTTTGTTCCTGACAAATTACTTACAGGAATGGACTCTCATGACAGAGAGGAAGGAAAATAGGACATCTTCAAAGGACACCCTTAATTGCCTGGCAATTGGCAAGTCTGTGCTGGGGAAGACATTGAGGGCAGAGTGAGAGGATACAGAGCATGGCTCCCTCTCTGACAGTGTGTGCAGCAGGGCACTCCTCACCCTGTCCAGATAAAGTCCTCGGGGGACTCTGGTCTTTCAGGATGACATGAGAAAGGAGTAAGTGGGGGTTGATGCCTTGGTCTCTCTGGCAACAAACCAGTGCTCAGAATCAATAAGATTCCACAGAGCCCCTCTTGGGGGACAGGACAATGCTGTGAAGGCAGTCCAACCCATGGCAGAGTGTCGACCCTAAGAATCTGGAGAGAGACACATGCCAGAGTCAACCCACCAACTCTATCTCCCCAGTGACCACTTCCACCAACTATTACCACAGCACCTTGCTCACCCTTATGCACATATGGTCCTCACCCAAAGGATTTGTCGTTCAAGTTTCCACTGCAGAACAGGAAGTAATAATGGGCCAAAAGGATTATCTAACTCAATAAAAAATAGAATATGCTAGCAACAAAAAGCCTGCTTTCCATGTTTTGGATACCAAACAAGTGTCAAGATCATTTTGATTCAAGATCCAGTCTTTTCTCGGGCAAGATACTTTTTAATTAGGAGAGGGGGAAAATGAAAGAATCCACTGGAATAACATGAGCCAAACCAGAAGAGTATCCATGAATCAGATAAAAATGAAATGTCAGTAGGGACCCTAAAAAGGAAATGGTCATAAATACCTTCCCATGATTTATCATTACCACCATTCACTCATTTACAAGCAGAAGGTCATCTGCCTTCTACATGCCTTGCCCAGAAAGCAGTCCCCATGTATCGGTGATGTGTCAGACCCTGCAGAAATCCTTTTTGGACATAATCTTTGAATATTAAATACTACTTAGTTTTTAGTATAGTTTTGGTGTATTTTTTTGAGATTGACTTTATTCTAGAAAAGATGACATAAAGGGGTGAGAAAAGGGTTGTCATTCCTGCCATATCCT
>NW_027529428.1:3068051-3205054 GCF_008692635.1 Crocuta crocuta
GTCATTTCTTCCATATCCTTCATTTTTCTTTTTTTTTTTTTTGTAGAGACTTGCAACTTTTACCTTTTAAGGAACTTTTGGATTTTGATCTTCTTGCCGTACTAAAAAGCTTTATCCACACATGCCATTTCTCCCAGAAAAATCTTTTTTTTCTTCTAAGCACTTTTAAAAATAGAAACTCAGTTAATCTTCATAATGACCCCATGAGGTAGGCATTATTATAAATGGAGAAAACATAGCCAGGAGAGTCAAGTCACGTACTGGAGAACACTTTGAGTTTGATTCCAGAATGGAGTCTTAACCACGACACCACACTTCACAGCCACGGAAGGGCTGTGTCTGCCATCAACGTACAATGTACCAGAGGCAACCCAATTTGACAAGCATGGCTTCAAATACAGAGGTGCAAACATTTTTTTTGAGCACCTACTACATGCCAGACATCATGCTACACAGACAAAGGCACATGGAAAGAGGAAACTCAACCCATTGGAGAAAGGAGGAGAAGAAGGAGGTGATCCATTCAGCATCCTGGGGGGCAGAAAGGAAGAGGGTCCAAGTGAGGAGGAGGAGGCTGGTAAGGCAATAGTGCTGGAGACAACTTACTATTTCATTGAAACCTCTATTTCCATGATCAATCCCTTAGCTTTGAGCCACAGTATGCTTACTGCCACAAATTTATCAGCACTGATACACTGAAGAGACAGTTCAGAATTTCTCTCTGACTCACCCAGCAATTAAACAAAGTGTTAGAATCAAAGGTGCTCTTGGCTTCCAAATCAGAGTCACCCTCCTTTCACAACCTCCCCACCAAGCACCTCTTTGTTTTCCATAGCTCCGAAGAGGGAGATTTTTCCCTCTCAGCCTTTCAGTCAAGCTCTGTAGACATTTATCAACTCTGGAGTTTCCATGTCAGGTTGTCTGTCATTTAACCTTCACCCTCCTTGAATTTTTATCCTGATAGGTTTGGATTAAACCACAGACTGATAAATGAACACTGCTTTGGCGACACAAAAGAGCAGTCATTAAGGGAACCTCTCTGAAGGTATGAATCAAAACCAGGGATCTTTGGGGGATTTTCCCCCCTCTAGTTCACAGATTGCCTGAAGGATTTCATTTTTTATTATTTTTATTTCTTCCTTTTTTTTCCCTTTGGTTTCCAAACGATTTTCATCCCTACTTGATTTTCTAAAAGACTAAAAGTGTATCCTGACGGCAGACAGTTCTGTGTTTACTGCAGTAATGTGGCCAGTGAAAGCATTTTATCAATTTGAATTTAATCCAGGACCAGGAAGCAGGGGAATAAAGGAGAATGAGGGTGAAGTAACAGTTCCCCTGATGTGAATAGTGGTTCACTCATAAAGACTCAGAATAATTAGGGAAGGGATGTTTTTCCCTTAGGACCACTGTTTTTGTTAAACTGGAGCCTGCAAGAGTGGGTATTCCCTCTATATATTTAGCTTCTGTTTTCCAATTCTTTAAGCCACCAGATGGCTATTTGGTTTCTTTTGGGTTCAGAAAGTTGTACAGCATCTCAGCACTTGTTTGACTTTCTTTTCCCCTCCACCAAACCAAACCAAAACAACAACAACAACAACAACAACAACAACACAAACCTAGGGCTTGTGGAAGAGAAATGCCTTTGGAGTCAAAACAATGCTTTATTCTCTGATGGAGATTGGTTGCAACTCAAATGTCAGCTGCCTGAATTTGCTTGGGCTTTCAGGAGTCACCTTATTAAGGTTTCAGCAGGACTGGCTTATATCCCCATTTTCTTTTATTTTTCTTTTTTAATGTTTATTTATTTTTGAAGGAGAGAGAGACAGAGTGTGAGTGGAGGAGGGGCAGAAGAGAGGGAGACACAGAATCTGAAGCAGCTCCAGGCTCTGAGCTGTCAGCACAGCGCCCAATGCAGGGCTCAAATTCAACAGCTGTGAGATCATGACCCGAGCTGAAGTCAGACACCTCACCAACTGAGCCACCCAGGCACCATCCCCCCGCCCCCGTCATTTTCTAGACTATAGGAAACCCACCATCTTCCTGAAAGCCTTGGGAGTTTGGATGTGGAGATGAGAGAAGGTGGGCATTTAGCCTTCACGGCTCTTGGTTTCCCTTGCTGCTCAGTTCTTTCTTAAATTATTTTTTAATGTTTAATTATTTTTGAGAGAGAGAGAACATGAGTGGTGAAGGGACACAGAGAGAGGGGACAGACAGAGCATACGAAGAGGCTCCAGGCTCTGAGCTGTCAGCACAGAGCCTGATGTAGGGATTGAACTCATGAATGAGACCATGACCTAAGCCAAAGTCGACCGTCTAACCAACCGAGCCACCCAGGTGTCCCCACCTTATGCTCATTTCTATACACGGACCCAGTCTGCACCCAGCTGCCTCCTCATGCTGGCCCTTTGCAGTGCCCGGCTGCCCAGCAAACATTTGTCCCCAGAGCCTTGCTGGCACAAGCTGTGGGCAGCAGCCCTTTCAACAAGCGAGGAAACAAAAGGAGAGAAGGAGAATGGCTTGTCCAGTGGGGCCATTTATTCAGCAAACACACATTTGCCTCTTGCTACACTCTAGTTATCTCTAGATACCAGACCCAGGGTTGTATATAAGTAACGTGAAAGTAAGAAAATAAGCCCATAACGAAAGAATGTACCAAGTAGTAAGGAATGGGTCACCTGATGAAATTAATACTCCAAAGACTAGTCCCAGCCTTCTGAAGAAATTCCCCAGGCCTTGGGTTAGAGTTGCTGACAACCTGAATTCCACCTAACAACTAAGATCTCAGACTGAAGACAATACGGCCGTGGGCTCTTGAAGACAAAAGAGCCCATTGCCAAAGGACAGGCAAAGGAGCTTAGCATGGGAGGCATTACCTCCACCCAGAGACGCAAAACCATCCATGACCAAAGCACCAGGAGAAAGAGTTGCTCAGGTTAAACATAGAAACTGTTGTCTCCCGGGGGCACCTGGGTGGCTCTGCTGGTTGAGACTTAGGATCAGGCCATGATCTCAAGGTTTATGGGTTTGATCCCCATGTTGGGCTCTGTGCTGACAGCTCAGAGCTTGGAGTCTGATTTGGATTCTGTGTCTCCCTCTCTGACTCTCTTCTGCTCACATCCTGTCTCTCTCTCAAAAATAAATAGAAAGAAAGAGAGAGAACGAAAGAGAGGGAGAGAGAGAGGGGGGGAGAGAGAGGGAGGGAGAGAAAGAAAGAGAGAGAGGGAGACAGAGGGAGAGAGGGAGAGAGTGGGAGAGAGGGGGAGGGGGGACAGAGGGGAGAGAGGGAGGGTGAAAGAGAAAGAGAGAGAAAGAGGGGGGGAAGGAAGGGAAGGGAAGGGAAGGGAAGGGAAGGGAAGGGAAGNCTGCTTCCCTAGTCTGGGGTGCCGTTCTCCCAAGGAGCTTTGGTCACACACAGAAGGGCCAAGCACTGCCAACCATGGCGGCCGCCTTCCTGAGATGTTGCGTTCCAGATGAACGTCAGCAAAAAATTCCCCATTTCAGCACCCAAAAGAAATAAGAAACTCCTTTAAAACAGCTAATGAGCACATGTACAGTTCTCAAGGTTCCAAGTTCACTCCTGATAAAGAGCAAAGAGCAGATGCACTTACCATGACCTACTGGGGCTTCTGCTTACACTCAGAGTACAACGCGTCTGGGGTGAGACACCTGCTTTCAGTGAAGAGCAAAATAAGGTGAATAAAAGCACAGGCCAATGACAAAATACTTCCTAAGGCAAGTACACAGTAAATCATCTAACCTATACAGAAAGCCTGAGAGAAAGAAAAACCATGTGTTACTTCAAAGACTAACACAAGAGCCACAGTGATCTCAATCTTCCTTCTGCAAGGAAGGATTAAGATTCAGCATGCAATTTCACAACTGAAACCTTCATTGGGATTAAGAATTAACCCCTCACAGAATCAAACATCTGGAACAATACCAAAAAACAGAATATGGGGCAAGAGAGAGAATACCAGAAAGCTGATAGAAGTATCAGAAGAATAGCATCTTGATTGAAGTTCAAAGTCATTGACATCAGGCAAACTGAGTTCAAATCCTAGCTCTATCACACTCTGACACTGCGAGTAAGTTTCTGAAGCTTCCTAAGCCTCCGTTTCCTTATCTGTAAGATGAGGAACATCTACTTCTGAGCTTTTAAGATTTTCAAATGAGGTAATATGTATGGCAATCACCTGGCTTAGAATAGATGCTTGAAACTACTGAAAGATTTTCTTTTGAGGTCCTCAGACCCTATCCCAACCACCACAACTTTATAGGTTTTAAAGACATGATTTAAAGATAGATTTACCTGTTCTCTGACACTTTTTGTAGTATATTCTCAAGTTAGTTACATTTTCATGGACATTTTTGAGTATTTCCTAATCTGTGGCTCCGTTTTTCATAACTCTCAAGAACTATTTCCAAGTCACCCTCCAAGATCTGTTATTTTACCTCCTCCCCTCCCCAAGGGATCCATTTGATCACATTTCACTTGTTAACGTCATCCAGGTCATGGGTTAGAGGAGGGCCCTTCATCCCTGGCCAGATCACTGAAGGGAGCAGCTCTTACTGCAGAGGATCTCTGGGCAGGACTCTGAATCAGGTGCAGCCTTGTGGTTTCAGAGAGGACTTCTGGGCAGCAACCCTTAGCCCATGCAAAAATAACTTAGCCACTGTGCAAACAATCAAGACATGCACTGCCTTTACCTGGTCTATTTCTCCCCCTTCCATTGCACCAAACAAAGGAGAATCTGCCTTCTATTCCTTTTGGCTTCAGATTTCTTGGTGTCATGTGCAGTAAAGGTCTATGTACCGGCTTGTTCAGTGCCCCCTCACTGCCTCTCTGTCTCATCCGCAGCATTCAGAAAAACAGACTTTGCCCACTCCTCCTTCCTTCCATACCTCTTACTATTTCCCTCCCTTCCTTCCTCCTTCTGTTTCCTTTCTGCCTTTCAATCAGTAAGAGAGTAGCTGTCGGATATGAGAATCAAACCATACTAGACTCATCCCAGGTAACCACTTTGCATGTAAAGTAGGTCTGTACCAGGAGATGAAAATCCCACTTCCCACATTCAATTCGACAGACAATTATTGGATGCTTATTGTGTGCCAGGCCCCATGCTATGCACTGGGAATACAAAGATAATTTGAGACATGGTCCCTGTCCCCATGGAGTTACAGAGATAAGTAGAAAAGTCAATACTGTAGTGAACTATAGTACTCTATTACAATAATATAATATTAGAATACCATAATATTCTGTGACACAGGATATAATAGGGCTATACAGTAACTGTTCTGAGGAGACGGTTTAATTTGGGGGGAAGGTCATGAGGGAAAGCTGGCCTTCATTCAGGATTTTACTGTCTCGTGAAGAAAATTTGTGGACACTTCCTAAGCCTCTCCCAGATGTTTTCTCAACCCACTCTAATAATCGTCCATGGTGCCACCAGAATGACTTTTGTAAAACACAGTTTAAGCCACATCTTCCTTCAAATGATTTAAGGGCGGCCTGTCTCCCTCAGAATAAAACTCCCAACACCTTGGCCAGCTGGCTTCCGTGATGCACGCTCCTCCATTCCATGTTTCAGAGTCCTCTCTGAACTATCTGTCCTCTGTCCACAACTATCACTAAACTACCACCAGGCTCCCTCACATTCCATAGTTTCTTTGTACATGTCAATTAATCTTGCTAGAAGGCTCTACATCCTATATCCTCTCCATCTCCCACCCCTCCTCTACCTGATGAAATCCTACCTGTTCACAGAAATTTACCTCAGCTCCTTTGTGAACTCTCTCTGGCACCCTTCTCACCCTCCCCTACCTCCCCATCAGGGTCACTAGGTCCCTCTGACAGATAATGCTGGTTGGGTAAAGAAATACCCATTCCCAACCCCTACTATTATATCAATCAGGGAGAGGGAATATGACACGGTTTGGGCCTATGAGAAGTCAATAGAAGTCTCGCTTGAGGCTTATAGAAAGAGTTTCCAATTATGAACAAGCTAACCATCGCTGACATCTCTTCACCTCCACCCCAAAAGAGCTATGGCTGCCGTCTTGAAACCCTGAGGGAGAGCCCAGCCCAGCCCTTGCGTCACTGAGATGGTAAACCACACAGCAGCTGCCTACTTCCGGACTTCTTGTTACGTGAGAAGTAGAAAACTCTAAGCCACTGTCAACAGTATTTCCTGTCATCTGTAAAGGAAAACAGTCCTAACTGAAAGGGTTTCCTTGCGTCTGCTCCCATTGTAGCAAGTCCTGTTGTAACTCTGAGTAGGCGTCAGTCTTCTCCCCTAGAATAAGAGTTGGTGGGGTCAGGACTGACGCGTGGCTGGCACCTAACTGCTGCCCGCGGAGCAAACGAATCAATGTGCCAAGCGCTACGGGAATATAAGTAGGACTGGGTGCCATCTTGGTGCCTCTTCCAAGTTCTGCTTCTTTCCTTTGTCTTATTTTACCCTGAGGAACTCCCTCAATGCCTTCCTCCCTGTGACTTCACATCTCGCCCTGGCCCTCATACGTCCACCGTATATCAAGCAGGCTTGAGCTGCACAAATTGTTTGCATTCTGTTTAATGCCCATTTTTTTAAATGATTCTCACTCTAGGAGAGATGGGCTGATTAATGTACTCAAAATATCTTGCACTACACAACCAATTCCTTTACCCTTGTTCTATTCATAATGTATAGCCCTTCGTTCTTCAGCTGTGCAGAGAGGGTCTGTTCCCCACCAGCATTATTTGTAACTGCAGAGCTTGAGGTGGTGCTAGGTGTCAAAAATGAAAAATTGCTAAATTCAAAATTGCTTCTCCCTTTGTTTTAAAGGTGACCTGCAAGTCGTTTTCATTTTTTTTAATGAACTAATTGTAGGATTATATGCTGAATGCCCCAAATGCAGACAGTGAGAGAAGAACACTCAGCACATAGCTGCTAGGAAATACCTGGTATTGTTCAGAGTCTCTGCAAGACCAGACTGCTGACACCCACATTCCCCGAAGCCCTACTGTGGAGACCGACTCCGACTAAGCTCTGCTTTTGAACTGAGACAACGGGGGCATGCAGGACAATGGTGAGCTGGGCTAGGAACTGGGAGGCGGTCTGGCTACTTGCTGAGTGACCTTGGCCAAGCCAAGTCAGCCAGCGGCTCAACTTGCCCGCCTCCACCAAGAAGGGACCAGCCCCTTCATTCCCTCCCACCGAAGAAGATCTGATGGTTATGAGTTTGTGTTCAACACGTACCCTCCATAAAAAGAGGCTGTCGGGGCTGCAAATTGTTTTCCAGACTCCTCGACCCCACACACATTTTGTCTGATTGGAAACAAAATCTGAATGCATGGCGAACCTGTCTATATTTCCCAGTGCTGGGTTCTTCTCCCTCGGGCCCCCAACACAGCCCGAGACCAGGCTGGAAGTTGGAAGATCTCAATTCTTGTCCTGCACTGAGATGTAAAGACACTCCTCTGTGGTGACTCAGACACTTCAGGGAGCAATAACCGTGGTCAGGTCATCTATGACTCTGTCCAGGGACAAAATTACACTGAAGAAGGTGTGGGGCTTCCCTGTGTGACATGGTGGGAGGGAATTCAGAAATGCCCCCCTCCAGACTCAAGAAAGCACCCCGCAACCAACTCGAAATTCCACCATTAATATGAATCTCTTGTTACTATTTGTCTCCAGTTACCTGTCACCTGTTAAAATGTGCATATCCCTTCGAGGGTAGCACATTAAATTATTCATGAGCTACTATTATACCTAAGAGAGAAGGCTGTTCAGATTACATTCCAATGAGACCACTACTTCAGCAGCGGTGGAACAGCAAGCCGGGAAATTCTGCTATGGAGCCAAAAGAAGTGCGGAAACCAGGGTGAGTCACGCGGTGAAAGGAGGGCACCCAAAATGATGGACTGCTGGTCTTTTATTCCTCCATTGGGTCACTGAATATTTACGAGTGCCTACTCTGCCAAAGACTGTGCTAAGACCAGGTGATATACCATGAAGTGAGTTTCTAATCACGGAGAAGACAAAGAACACTCAAACCCAACTTGGCTCACTTCACGGTGTCCCCAGCCAGCCAGCACCCCTTCATCATACCTCTCTGGGAGGAGGAAAGGCCCCGGCTTCTCTGCGTCAAGGTTGCAGGACACTCGAGTTGGCCTCCTGAGAAACAGGCCACACTCTGACCAACTGAATGCCACTCCTCTCTTCTCCCACCTCCCAATCTACTTGTTTCTATGAGACTGTGAAGGACCCCAAGCATCCCTTTCATTAAGCGGTGTCTGTGCTCCTTGCAGGCTGATCTGGAAGCAACACGGGCCTGGCAAAGACACAGAAGAGGGAATGTTGCTGAATGGGGGAGAATACAAGAGTTAAATCACGGCTCTGTGCGTGCAGTGAATTTATCAGCCCTCCCCACACAAAAAAACACAGACAAATAACACCAAGGGGACCATGCTAAAGGGTCCTGCAGAGACCCCATCTTTGTCCTCTGAAGTCTCTGAGCGCTTGAGACTTGAGACAGACCCCTGGGGACTAAATCTCATCCTCTGCCCTCCACAATCTCTCCCCTGTGCCTTGGACACCCAGCATTCTTTCAGACCCCGTTTTGTTCAAGTGTTAAATCTCCCAATGGGAAACGTTAGTGTTGGGGGGGGGGTCATTTTGTTTTTGTTTTCCTATAGAGTAACAGAAATAAAAGCCCAGGTCTGGCCCTCTCGCGGAAGTATTTGGGTCTTAGCATGTGCACACAGGGAAACCAGCCACTTGCAGAGGTGAAACCATCAGGAAGTTGTGCCTCTGGATTTGAAAATGCCAAGCTGCTCTCTTCATGTCAAATGGAAATGCCATGCTGAACTCTGTGCCTCAGGAGCTTAAGACAAATGTAGTCACTGCTGAGGTCCTACCCGGTCATAATCCACCCACAAAATGAACTACAAGTGCGAGCCGTCCGCAGTCAGGTAATTCCCACCCTAAACCTAATGAGAAAATAACTCAGAAGCCACCAATGGCTTTTGCCCAAAGAGATGAATAATGTGGAGAACCCTTGGCTGCAAGAAGAACAGAAGAAATTAATTGCTGAAGCCTTCACAGCATGATGAAAGCCAAGAATTATCCCCTGGATCCGCACTTATAATTTACAACAGCTGCCTCTTTCAGACAGGCCAAAGTGACTCTCAGCAGAGCACAGGGCACAGCTGATCTCAGCGATGAATCTGGAGCTGGGTCAACACTCAGCCACGGCTGGAAAGTTCTTCCTAAGGCAATCCGCAACAATGAGGCCGCAGCCCTGCCCGGGGCCCTCACTCTCCGGGGCTGGCACTCCCCTGCAACGATACATTGCCCTGCTTACAACACTATTGTCATAATAACTCTTTTAAAATTCCCCTGGGAGGTGGCTGAAGCACGGTCTATTTATTGATATTTCCCAGCTACTAGAAACTGAATTGTCACCAGTGCATCATGGGAAGAGCATTTTATGCCCTTTTGTGAACTCCCTGCTGGATGGCAATAGGAGGGAACAGAGAACAACATATCAGGAGATTCCCTCAGGGTCGATGCCTACAAGTCAAGGCATTTAAAAGAGAACTCAGGCACAAAAGTAAACTTAAAATAAGTGGGACGTGGGCCATTAGGAGAAGATAAAACCAAAAAAGACTGAGGGCTGATATGCCAAAGATTTATTGACTTAAAATAACTATGGGGGAGGGGAGCACTTATATAAGCAACGACATAGAAAGGTATGATCTTTTAAGAAGAAGTAGAGGTTTTGTGTAAAGAAGGTCATAACCTCTTTGCAACAAAGATTTGATGACCTTTTTTGCTTGCTCCTACCTGACACTAATACTTCAATCTGGAGGACTGAGTTTAAAAACTATATATATAAAGCCAACTTTTCTACTCAACCATTTCTACTCACCTAACTTGAAATCTCAAATGCTGAGAATTCTATCTGGAAAAGAATGAAAATTTAGTGAGAGCGAGATCTAAATAACAGACACATGAATGCCAAATGGTAAAATATATTTAACTGTTTCAGAGACTTGCAGCCAGTCTTCACCTTGACAGTTGGGAAGAATCAAGCTGCAGATTAGGTGGTCGGATCTCAGCAGAGAGAAATTAAAGACATTGTTACACGGCCCAAATCTTGAGTCGGGCTCCCTTCAGGAGGTTAATATGCCATCATGATTTAATGTCTACCTGAAATTCCAAAGTTAACCACATTATTTTCCTTAAAAGGACAGCCACTCTTAAAGTTGAGGTGCCTCAAAGAGGAAAGGCACCAAGTTTTATCAGTCATTTACACGTTTCTATTAATGTCTCTCTTAGTTCCTTGTCTAGGAGCAAGAAACACAAGTAGGAGAGAGTAGGTGTGATCAGTGGGTTCATGGGGACAAGCAGGTATGTGTCATAGTGAAACAGGTTGCCCTCTCTAAGGGCACCGTGTCCTTCCTCAGGTTATCGCATGAACAAAGACTGGGACATTTTAAGACGTAGGTCACATTTTAGTTGTGATTTAACTCCGCAAAACCAAGGGGGCAGGTAATAGGGTAAGTGGCTTTCCCAGCTCCATTGGCCTTATATCCCAGATAACTTACCTGATTTGTTCCTGCACTGATCAGATCTTAGCCCCACAAACAGGGAGAGGCTTGTAACTGCACAGAGCAACAGGGGCTTGGGTGTGTGTGTGTGTGTGTGTGTGTGTGTGTATCTAAACTGCCTGTATGATCCCAGTGAATAATTCAAAGATACATCCAACCTGACCCCATGGATAATTTACGGGCAGTTTCTGCTGTTGTCAATATTTATTCCTCCTACATTTGTCTCCTTATCAAATTTACTAGCGATGAAACCACACTCCTGCCTAACCCCTTCAGCTCTATCTCTGTTTCTCTGCACCCAATAAACAGTGCAACCATAACCCATATGCCAACAACCTCCATCACAGGAGTTGTTAGACACAGGAACGAGACATAGCCTTAAAGACCATCTCGGGCCAGGATGGGCTAGCCAACTGGGGACTGTGCAGGACTCAACCCCGACAGTGCCACCATGTGGCAGCCTGAGAAACAGCAGGCCTCCTCACTCCCACGCCTTCCACTGAGTCAGCCCCTGGAGGCCCTGCACACATTCACAGGAGAGGGAGAGGCTAGACTTCCTGCTATTGATAAAATAAGCAGGGGCCCAGCATTCATCGGGAAGGTTATATGATCACCCTCAAATTTATAGACAAATCCTACTTTTCCACTTCCTAAAAGAGATCAAGTTAGCAACCCATGAAATGACAAAAATTTCAAGTAGCAAAACAAAAGAAAAACCCCAACAGTGCCTTCTGCATCCGGCTTCTACACCCTTCTCTCCTTCAAGGCATTTTCCCAGTCTCACGTCAACCCTCACTACTCCCCCGTCCTTCCTTCCCCTCTCACACTTCATCAGTTACTCCTGCTAGAACATTAACTGCTAATTAAGGTGTCAACTGATGGTAATGACTGTACATGCACATAACTGGGAGCATCAGCATTTGTACAAATGACTTAGAGAACTGCCTGCCCCCTGCTGCCACCTCTCCGGGGACTGTCCTAAAAGCAGCCACACCCCTTCCTTCATTCACCCCTCATAAAGAGTAGATGAGGGGCACCTGGGTGGCTCAGTCCATTAAGTGTTCGACGTCAGCTCAGGTCGTGTTCTCACAGTTTGTGGGTTCGAGCCCCATGTTGGGCTCCGTGCTAACACTACGGAGCCTGGAGCCCAGAGCCAGCTTTGAGTTCTGTGTCTCCCTCTCTGCCTCTCCCCCTGCTCACCCTCTGTCACTCAGTGTCAAAAATAAACATTTAAAAAAAGTATTTAAAAAAAAAGAGTAAGATGAGTAAAGACCTGGCATTCTACCTCTGAACAATGCCATCCTTTGCACTAAATGAATCTGGCCTCATCAGGCCTTAGACTGTGTCTAAGTCTGGTAAATGTAAATTGTTTAGAATCATGTTTCACTTTAGATGTCATGGTATCTTCAATATAGGAATTTTTTGGATGTATAAAATCAGGGTCTCCAGTCAATGAGTCAGACTTGCCTGGGATAGGGACACCTGGGTGGCTCAGTCAGTTAAGTGTCCAACTTCAGCTCAGGTCATGGTCTCACAGTTCATGGGTTCGAGCCCCACATTGGGCTCTGTGCTGACAGCTTGGAGCCCAGAGCCTGCTTCGGATTCTGTGTTTCCTTCTCTCTGCTCCCCCCCACACCTGCCCCCCACTCACACTCTGTCTGTATCTCTCTCGCTCTCTCAAAAATAAATACATTAAAAATAATTTAAAAAGAATTGCCTAGGATAGCTCAAAGGCTTCCATGGGGGCTCCACATCAGTGTCTAGAACCAAGAGCTCTAATTCTCATTCTGTGGCTTGCTGGAATTCTCAGAAGGGAGATTATTGATAGCAACAGAACCTACACCTTCCTTTGAAAACTTTTGAGTTCCCCCAGATGAGGATAAAGTGAGATTTCACAGCAATTAGGAGCAGTCCTTCCTCTTGAAGACTTCGCCTATTTTTTTCCTTAATGTCCAGCACTTCACTAAAATGTTTACATGCATCTCACTCCACCCACCCGATGCTCTAAGGAATGAAATCTGACTTGTCTTTCTTTGCTTGTTGTTAAGGACTCACTAAATGTTTGTTGAGTGACTACATAAATGCGGGAACAAATAAGTGGGGGAAATGAATGACTGTTGCTTCGGATACTAGAAGAAAAAAAAGAAACGCATTCGCCAATTTAAAGTTAATCTTCAAAATATACCTACAACATGGAAAGTTTGCAGGATTACCTAAATTAGGACATGTGAGCTTGGTCAAGAGGTTACAGCCATGCACCACTGTGGTAAGAAAGACAACTGTATAATTTGAGAATGAATTGCCATGTAAATGCTTAGAGGCATACATAACAAAATCTATACACAGTACTTTAGGAGGCTATGGATTGTATAATTGAGCATTGCATAAACCAGTGTACTGACTGCTCTTTGCCTGAGAGCTGAAGGTGAACTGAGAATCCTTTCACCCACATATAAAGAACCCACAATGGGTTTGTTCCCAAATTGTGTATAATGCCTTGAAGTGTGTTCCAGAGAAATTTATGTCCACTGAACATGTGACATTGTTCTTTTGCTCCATAACACAGAATTATTCTTTTGCCTACCCTGGGTACATAGCTTGGCCCTCAAAAGGCACACAAGTGTCCAAATTACATAGAAGAAACAAAATTTCTGAGTGAAATCAGTATGCGGTTGTTTGTTATCAGGCAAAGCCCAGTCTGACAGATACTAACACAAGGCAGCAATGAGTGACAAGAAGTGAGCATGTTACAGTAGAAATATGTGAAGAAAAAAAGTTTCTTGTCCAAGTTAAAAAAAAAAAGTTACTTTCAACTAAATATATGAAGAGAACTCATTCTGGAATATTCTTCAACATATAGAACTGAAGGGTGGACTTCAAACTGATGCCAAAGTAATGCAAAAAGAAAAAAAAAAAAAAGCTATGTAACAGTCAGACCAGCCCAATTCCTCTTGAGGAAACAGACTCCCTCCCAGAGATGCAGAAGGAATCCCAACACCACCATAGGAGCTGAAGTCAATGAATCTAGAGGAGATCTCTTCTTATGGTAAGAGTCAAAATCCCACCTTAGCCGACCTTTGTTGTCAATTCCTCATGGTCTAATTTCTCCTGGCTTTGAGCAATGTGTGGCTAAAATCCACCAACCTTCAGCCCACATTGCCAGGGTTGGTGGGTCTGTTTCTATTTCGGTAACCCGTTCAAGTCATCATCCGGGAATGATACCGCAAACAACAAAAGTGTTGTGGGGGCCTGGTCGTAGGCAGTTCTGAGAGTTTACCCTTCATCGTTTTTCAAAGACGGAGATTAGGCGGTGACTATTAACAGGGGTCAGATGGTGGCAAAAGATCACTAGGTATGTTCATTTTTAATGAGTATGTTTATAGCTTGAGTGGGACTCTTCCGGACAAATTTCTGATGAACAGAGATGTGGAGGTCCTCGGTGTATGTTAATGCTACAAAGAAGTCTTTCTTCCTGTCTTGAAAAGTGCAAATCCCTTTCCTGAGAACTCTGCCCTCTGTTTTCTTTCAATGAGGTCATGATCATGCTAGGGTAAACAACAGCATTTGCTGCTGGCTTGGCTGATTCACAAATGATTTTCATTAAGACCTTACCAATCAAATAATCGTCCCTTTATCTGCTTCCTGCACAAGTCATAGCAAAATTCACCTTCCCCTCCACATGTCAGGTTTGTTCTTTCCCACAACCACATTTTCATACATTCGATTTTCAAGCAAATACCAGCAGCCTGTCCGTGGTGGGCTCTCAATCAACGTAAAACAACAATATCTATGCCCCTCTTAGGGAGATCCAGGATATTAAAAGTTCTTCATTACTTTTTTAACATTCTCTCTCCAATTCAGCAAAGCCTACCCTACGGGTGTATTTTTTTTCCCCCTCAAAACATCTTTATGCCATATCCTTCTATTCTTTCACTGAAATTCATTTGTATTTATTCCGCAAGCTCTTGCACTTATATATTTTATTACAACATCCTCATACCCTTCCCCATTCCCAAACCTAATCCTTGTCTTCTTTACCCCGAGGGCCCCTGCCAATATAACTTCAGGTGAAGCAAATGAAAATACGAGCTTTTGCCCCAGGCTTCAAGGCTTCCTCCACCAAAATTAAAACATAAAAACACTACATGGATATTAATATTATATTCCCTGCCCGGCAAACCTCTATAACATCCCACCATCTGTCAGTCAACAACATTTTATTGAGTGTCCACTTTGAAGAGTAAGTTGGTGCCCTTCTGAGAAGACAAAGGAAAGCAAGGGCTTTTTTTCTTTCTTTCTTTCCTTTATTACTAGTAAAAGTTCCATCTCATTTTCTGTTTCCTGATACTTAGAATTCCTCCACTCCAGGACCTGCCTCCAACCACAGAGCAACACTTGCCCTAAGAGTTTTGTCCCTCTTAGGCACCCACTCTTGTGATTTCCCACAGAATCCCCCATGGCGCCAAAACTATCTAATCCAGAATCAACTAGACCCTATCAGCTCCCAAAAAGGGTCACAGAAGAGGTAGTGAACTAAAATTTGGCAACTCACTGAGATGCCAGGGACTGTGGTAGATACTTCATATTTCTTATTTACTCATCAGAGCTGCCGCACAAGGTAGCAGTCACTCCCATCTTACAGGCTCCATCTTTCTTCTCTAAGTCAGGGTCAGCAAGGTTAAGCAACCTTCCTGAGGCCTCTAAAAATCACAGAGGAGAGAGCAAGCTCAGATCTGACTGACTGTGAAAAACTTCCACTCAAAAAAAAAAAACAAATTTACATTTTGCCACTGAGCCAAGGAAAATTGCATAGCCCTTTGTGAAAACTCTGAGCGAGGGTTAAAAAATTCAGATTCTGCTATAGACCCGTGCATTTACAGCATGGGTTTCCTAACACCACTCCAAGTGTTGGTAGCAGAGGTTTTCAGGGTACAAAGAAAAGGGTTCCAGATTAGGAATGGGGATGAGCGCAGGAAAGTCGAAAAAGAAAACAAATTTGCAAGAGCCTTGAGGAATATGGCAGATGGATTTCAGCAAAAGAATCATAGCATTTCCTAGGAACTATCTGGTAAGGACCCAGCCCACCACCAAAGTGGATGTTCTCGGGAAGGACATTTTGGGCAGTGACGGTGCCCATGTCAACAATGCTCTTGAGGGCAGGTCCCCTCCTTCGCACTGGAGGTAGCCTTACGTTACTGTCCAGTCTGCTGGTTCAAGGTTCAAGTCATCAACCACAGTAACAAAAAGACTTCATGAGAAACCAGAGGGGTGAAATCTTTGATGTCTGGTGCTCTTGTTATTTTTTCTTAATGTTTATTTATTTTTGAAAGAGACAGAATACGAGCAGGGGAGGGGCAGAGAGAGAGAGAGAGAGGGAGACACAGAACCTGAAGCAGACTCCAGGGTCCAAGCTGTCACACAGAGCTTGACACAAGACTTGAACCCATGAACTGCGAGATCATGACCTGAGCCGAAGTTGGACATTTAACAGGCTGAGCCACCCAGGCACCCCCTGCACCCTTGTTAGTAAGCCAATCTCACAAGTTCAGGATAAATCAACTAGCCATACCATCCAAAGCCCAGATGGCCCGAGTTGTAACCACATGTAGCTATTTTAGGACATAAGGAATTGGGCACCAAAACAGTCTGGATGGTTGGGGAGATGTTTACACTGCAACTCAAAAATGAGAGTCAAGTTAGAGCTCTCATTAGCCACTACTCAAGCCCTCCACTCCTGCATATATGAAGTGAGGCAAGGGGTTCCTACTCAAATGCTGACCAGGAGAGGCAAGTCACTTGATGGACACTAGGAAATAGTAGGGCCTGTGGAAAATGGATCTTAAATGCCTCCTCTAAAGTGGCAAGCAATCCATTACCCAGTGAAGGCAATTGTAGACAGGTGAAAATGGGTACCCAGCATTGCCAGATCTTTCCATCTTGCAACATAATCTGGAAATATATAGTTTATGTGTGTTCTCTAGCTTTTAAATGTTGGTAACTAATGCAACGTGCATAGTCAAAATTGATCCTGGAGCTACTTCATGTTTATCTCAGGCCACAAGTTTGGATCTCCTCCAGAATCCTCCTTCATGAATTTCCTGTGTTCAGTCATTGGCCAGATCTCTCTGTTCTCAATACAAGGTGTTCCGCCCCCTAAAGTGAGGTTAGGTACATATAAGCAGCTACTGAGTCCTGAGATGTGCCCTCTCCCCTCCTCCTTGCATTTCATTACTCGATGTTCAGGTGTTCTCCTCCAACCACCTCAAGTACAGCCATATGCTCCCTCCCCTCCTGCGATCTGAAACTAGTACAATACAGCCGGCTGGCAGATATTCCTGACCCCTAAAAGATCTGCTACACCTCTTCTGGACTGTCACTTAACCTCCTGTCGCTACCAAATACAAACACATACTCCCCACCATCATGAGCATTTACTAGGCACCCTCTACGAAGCTGGCTGCCATATATATCCTCAGTCTAGTTTATCTCCCCCTGTAGGTGGTGGGGTCTAGCGACCACCACCATGTTGTCTGGGTCAGACTGTCCGAATGTGAATCCCAGTTGCTTCACTCCTAGCTGTAGGACTTTGAAGAAATCACTCCACCTCTCTGTGCCTCAATGTTCCCAGTTGTAAAAAGGTGATTTGCAGCACATATCAAGGGTGGGTTGCAAGGATTAAATGAATTATTATATATAGAGCCTTCAAAATGGTGCCTGACACATAACACAGGTTCTATGGATTTGCTAGTCCTTCAAAAGGACTAAGCAGCACAATTAGCAGAGGTTTTGCCAAAATGGGATGCTGAGGAACAGAGACGGGATTAGAAGATGGAACAAAGGCTTGAAGCTGCCCCACGCAATCTTACGATCACTTTCCCTTAATCAGCCACTCCTCTCCACAAGGTCACAGGAGGAAAGAAATGCATGAAGGACAAAGCAAGGCAGCATTTTATTGCTGGCTGGGCTGTAGTTAGCAGGAAACTGCGGCTGAGGGGAGTCGGGCCTGGTGCTGAGGCTCAGGCCCCACGGCGCGAGTCTGCAAAACCAGGGGGTAATACACAGAGCACCATTGTGGCCTAGCCTCTGGAACACTAGGTGGTCTAGAACCAAACTATCTATCAAAGGCCTGCTGTGCCTCCTTCCCCCGAAACCAAAACTTAAACTTCGGATGTAGCCCCGGCTGAGGAGAGGCGGGTCTCAATGCCCATTCCCCTCTACCCACCCCCTCACGCACACCCTTCTAGAAGCAACAAACGAGAGTTTTCTGGTTTCCACCGCACAGAGGGGGAACTGATTTAAACAATTATGTCCAGTCTCTTCTGGATTGGATAGCAATTTCTGGGATGTTTGGGGGAGAAGAGAAGGGAGAAGACAGATGCAAGGGCCTCTCAATTCCCCAGGCTTCCAGAGGAAGAGAAAAACTTCCAGGAGAGGGGAATGCAAAAGGAGATTCTCCCCTAGAGAAGTGGACATTTCATGGCCTGGAACTCATCATCACTGTCTCTTCCTCCTTGGACCGTGACCCACCTCAGAGAGCAGTAAAGTGAGGAGGGAGGAGGAGGAAAGAGAAACCTTGAGCCCCTGCCAGAGGTCAACTGTGAACAACACATATGAACAATAAACACAGCAGAAGTGACCTTGACAGGTTCCCTTACGTGTAGAATGAAGATTGGTCTAGTGGTCTGTGCAGTCCTTCTTGCTCTAATGCTCTATAAACCATAGGCCGTAAGCTCGGGCACCATGTCATACCACTGCTCGAGTATAAAAACCATATCACCCTAACCTTCCTGGCCCTTAGAGAAGCCACCACAAATGGAGTCACTGAACTTCATCAGCCTAATTTTATACCTTGCTCCCATTCAAGAAGTGCCTTCACTATCCATGTCCACCCCATGTTCCTTTAATAACTTCTACCCATACATGGGAGCACTCAGATGCAGAACCCTGAGTCAAAGAGAAAATCGCTTCGAAGAACTAGTTCTCTGGCTATGGAGGAATAGGGCATTACATTGGTCAAGGGTACATGGATTTCAGGCACTTCTGACTTGCTGAAAACAATTACCACTTGTTCTGTGATTCTTCAAGCTTGTTCTCAGCTCAAATTCCATCCAGACATTTCAGAGTTAGCAGAGCATGTAAAGGGGGGTGTTTTTCACCGGCTCAGACATTTTTCAGATGCTTTTTGTGATTGGATAAACTCAAATATAGCTTTGTTTTAAACATTCAAACACGCCTGCTCTTGATTTTGATGGAAAAAGAGCAGTTGACAGGAAAGGGGGATGTTACCCTCACTTTGACTCTTACATGAAATAATGTGGAGGACTTGAAGGAGGCAGTTATTTTACCAACACAAATGTGACGCCTAATGAAAGAGGCTGCTCAGAGCATCACAAAGAAAACACAACTTCACGAGGGACATAAAGAAGATAGAATCAACCATTAAAATTCTATCTGATGGGGCGCCTGTGTGGCTCAGTTGACGGGGCATCCGACTCTTGATTTCAGCTCAGGTCATGATCCCAGGGTTGTGGGATCAAGCCCCACATCCGGTTCCACAGTGAGTGTGAAGCCTGCTTAACATTCTCTCTCTTCCTCTCCCTCTACCCCTCCCTCCCTCTCTCATCTCTCGCTCTCACTCCCACTCTCAAAAAAAATTCTATCTGACAATCGCTTCCAACACAAGTGCAGTTTTAGGTTATGCAAAATTTTTTTCATCGAAAGAAAAAAAAAATCAAGAGCCGGCTGTAATTTCTGACACACCATATTGCAGTGCTGTTATTTAGAAAACCAAACATATGTATATATATTTTTTCTAACAAAGATGTTGTTGTTGTTGTGTTAAGTGTAAAGCCCACAGCAGTTCTATTTGTTATAAACATTGAGTCTAATCCAGGGTGGGGGAAAGATTACTTTTCCTGCCACGAGAATGTTTACTTCCGTTAGCTGTGGAACATGCTTTTTCAAAATTACAGTCTCTCCCTTTGGACCCCAAGAAAATATGAGGCTGGAGAATGGACTTTGGATCTTTGTTCATATAAGTTACAGCCTTTTAAACAGCAGAGAAGGATTCTGGAATCGTCTTTAGAATCAACTCACTTTTCCCTTACACATATTATAAGGTCTGAAAAGGAGAGCAAATTAAATAAAATGGGATGAATGACAGAGGAAGAATAGAAACCCTTATTATTTATCGTTGCTAATAATAAAGTCCAGTGCATACTTGCTATAGGTGCATACTTGCTATCTGGGCCTCCTAACGCATGTTGACTCATTTAATCCACACAACAAACTTCTAAAGTAAATGCTATTTTTACACTCATTTTACAGATGAGGAAACTGAGGCATACAAAGAGTATTAACTTCCTTGGTAAGTGAGCTGGATAGAATGCAATCTAGGCAGTGTGGCTCCACATTTTTAACCACTACATTTTCAAAACTGTCTACTCACTATGACGATGCTATGACTTTGCTAGGTGCCTTAAATGATCCACCTCATTGAATCTACAGAGCAGTGTGGATTACCATAGCCCAATTTACAGAGGCACCAAATACATATCCCAGAGGCTGGTAATGGGGCGCCTGGGTGGCTCAGTCGGTTAAGCGTCCAGCTTCATCTCAGGTCATGATCTCATCTTTCGTGAGTTCCAGCATTGAGTCGGGCTGTCTGCTGTCAGTGCAGAGCCCACTTCGGATCCTCTCTCTCTCTCTGCCCCTCCCCCACTCATGCTCACTCTCTAAAGTTAAAAAAATTTTAATTAAAGTAAAAAATTTTAAAAAGCAGGAGACTAGTAACTAGACAAAGGACACACAGGAGGCAAGTACCAGAATCAGAATTTGAACCCAGGCCTGACAAATTCCAAAGTTTATATGAAGTTGTAAGTCGAGCACCCTGTGCTGGGAACTAGGAATTCATGCAAAACATAAAACATGGTCCCTGGATGGACAAAGACTAGATCTCCTCCTGTGCAGACAGGAAGCTAGATAAGGAAAGAGATGTTACAGTACAATCTGATCATTGCAAAGAGGCCCTATTTTTTAACCCCTGGACTCTAAGATCGTAGAATTCAACTTAGTGCCTTATCCACCTTTATAATTGTCCGAGGTTATATATGTCCTACATTAAAATAGGTCCACTATATTTGTTTAGGTGATGTTCTGAAGTGAAAAAGCAATTGCTGAGAAACTATGAGCTTCTCTAATGCTTCTGGCACAAAAATTAGAATAGCGCACAAGCTCTAACTATTCCAGCACTTTCCCAACAAAGCAAGCTTAGTTTGAGTTTTTCAAAACAAAGTCAATAGCTTTAAGAGGTTAGGAGAGTTTCTTAGATACAAAGATCTCTAAGATAGACAACTGGAAGTTGAAAAAAAAACACAGGAGGAGAAGAAATGGGGGCTCTTCCAATGTGGCAACCGAGACCAAATATTTCATTCAGTTCTAAATTTGGTGCTGGAAGTATAACCAGAATGAGGGTCCTCCATCTGTGTGGATGAATGCAGGTCCTCTGACTTCCAGGTATGAGTCAGAGGGTGAAAAAGGAGCAAAAAACTTACACATCTGCCTAAATGATTGATGGTGGGGGGAAAAAATCCCATTTTTCACAAATTATGGGCCTTTTTTTTTACTGCTGGTAATGCACAGAAGATTAAAGTGAAGTCTGTATTTCACAAATGGGAGGACCAAATGATTTAAAACCTTTGTTATAATGACCTACTTTGGAGTGAAGAATCAATTTCTTTTACAGCAAGAATCTGTTAATTTAGGGAAAGGGAGATGGGGGGAAAGCACATGAACTGAGCATAAGAGAAAAGGAAGAAAAGGCAGAGAGAGAAAATAGCTTAGGAAGTTGAGTAGCATTTTTTTTCTTTTTTTCTTTTTTTTTTTTTCTGGCTCTATTTTTTTATATCAAACCATTTAGAGGTCATCGTGCATGGTGGAAAGAGGAGAAACTTTTTTAGTCCTGGCCCTGCCCCTTAGGTGGTATATTAGATTCCTATTGTCACCATAACAAGTTCACACAAATTCAGTGGCTTTCAACAGCACAAATGTATCATTCTATAGTTCTGGGAGTCTGGAATCTGACACCGGTCTCAGTGGGTAAAATCAAGGGCCAGTGGGCCTGTGCTACTTCTGGAGGTGTGAGGGAAGAATCTGGTTCCTTATCTTTTGCAACTTCCTAGGGTCACACACAGTCCTTGACTCGTGGCCCCCACTCATTAATAGAGCAATGGCCAGTTGAGTCTTCCTCACATCACTTCACATCACTTTGACACTGACTCTTCTTCTGCCTCCCTCATCTACTTTTAAAGACCCTGTGATTCCACTGGGCCTGGCCTGATAATCCAGGATAATCTCCCATTCCTTAGTTCAGCTGATTAGTAACCTTAATTCCATCGGCAACTTCAATTCCCTTTTGCCACACCAACATATTCATAGGTTCTGAAGGCTAGGACATAGACATCTTGGGGGGTGGGGGGACAGTTTTCTACCTAGCACAGGTGCTCTGAGACATTGGCAATTTACGTGGCTGATAACCCTCAGTTTCCCCATCAAATGGTAACCAGATTTGCCATGTAGGATAGCTGTGAAAATTAAAATAGCACATCTGTAACTCATCAGCAAAATGTTGGTAAAGAGCACCTCTCTTTATGAGCTCTTAACAAAGTTCTGGACACTAAGAAGGTAACAGTGTCCATAAACCCTTCCCTAATGACCTAAGTAGTCATTTCACAGTACTTGTTGACAATTCTATTTTAAGCTTTTTTTTTTTTTACTTCCTTTTTCATTATATCCAACCCTTTAGAATGCTTCTGGCAAGCTGCCTTCAGCATAAGTGCATCCACATGCTCCCACCGCCGGGGCATGGGCCTGGCAGGAACCCACCAACTTGGCTTGTTACTTAAGCCAAGGGGCTTTTCCCACTTTTGCTTTCTACACAGAACCTCACCTGGAATCAAGGGGAGCTGAAAAAGTGGAAAAAGAAGTTAAAGTGGTGTCTTCAGTGATGTGGCCTCTTCTGTCACAAGAAGAAACAGGGATTTCAGGACAAGGAACCTCTTCACCCATCAGCGACCTTCCTGGGTAAATGGCAGGGTCTCCTATTGTAAAAGTGGACAGTTCTAATCTTAGAGGACAAAAATAAGACTCGTCAAGGAAAGGCACCTTCCTCCTTTCAGTATTACAGTAAAATGGCTCTCAGATATGGCCTAATTTTTATCACGGTATGCTGAGGGAGCTCCCCTTTGGCGAAGCCAAGCCTCGATGCTGGAAGTTCTGCCAGAAGTCCACCAATTACCAAGGTCCTTGATTTCACTCTCGGGGGCCTGTTGGAAATTCAGGAGAACTGGTCCAAGGAGCTAGCGAGGTGCAAGATCCGGCTGCAAATGAAATGAGAGCATTTGCAGGCACAGCCAAGCCACAGCTCCACAGGGATCAGAAAGTGAGGTGTTTCCTACGGTTACCACAGAGCTGGTGACCTGTGACAAGCACTTCCGGGTCAAGTCACTGTGTTCCCTACAAGCACAATACTAGGACCAGACGCTTGCATACACAAGCCACGTGACTCCAGGGATCTTAACTCTCCCACAGCTTCTCCTGGACAGGGAAGGCCTTGTCTCAGCTCCAACCACAGAGCCTTTTACCCTGAGGCAGCAGCTCCCCCATCCAATGGCTTCACATCCTGTTGGGAGAGAATGAAGGTTTCTGCCCTGTCTTATGATGAAATGAAAGCAAAACTGGAACTAAAAGTAAAAATCTTCTGATTCTATAGCTTGTCCTACCCCCCACCCCCCACCGAGGATGCCCCTTCATACTGAGGAAGAGGAGGAAAGGGGAAGAGAAGGGGAAGCAGCAGAGGTGGCAGGAATGGCTGTCACCAAAATATGCTCAGGCTCGTAGACTATATTTAGAACAATACGGGCACCACTTAGAAGTATTCGGTGTCATTCCCCTTTGACAGAAAAAATAGTTTTTGCATGTTTCCATAATCTACCGATAGTCTGTTCTTAGAGGAAACAAAGTTTCCGAAATTATCTACACCTTCCCCCCCCCCCCCCCCCCCCNGTTCAGGGACTAGCACTACTCCGTGACAGCTGCATCCAGTGTCTTGGGAATTGGGAACTTTTCAGAGTGGCAAGGGCAGTAATGGGTGAAGGCAGAGCCCTCCGGCCAAACATGCTCACAAACATACACTTCCTCAGACAGCTGAGGCTTCACCCAGAAGAGGGAGAGGCAAAGGTTCAAGGGCAACAAGAGGGATTGTTGGCCAACCATCTGTGCCTCAAAGGACAAGCAGCTATCTCCCTCCAACATGTGTGCGGAGGAATAGGGCGAATGGGAAACAAGAAATTGTCAAAATGGCACAACTCTGTGCAATCCCCAAGAGAGCTAATGGGGCTACAACACACACACACACACACACACAGTCCTGTGAAATACAACCTAACACTGCCTTATGAATTTTCATACTCCTCTGTGATCCACCATAGCAAATACGATCATCCCCAACCTATCATCCATCATTAGGAGCACTACAGGCAGGCAGGGGACACAGCACTGATGGGACTTTCAAGCTCCCCTCCCTGAGGAGCCACCCCTACCCCCCACAAGCCATAACCTGGGAGCTTTGTTTGTAAGGAACAAAGTGCTAAGGCAGCAGGCATTTAGCGGCACCCGTTTCTGGGAGTGGCGGCAGAGAGGGCTTTCCCTCCCAGTCTGGGAGTTGACTTGCACCACACATGCAAAGCTGGGAATGCACAGCATGCCCTCAGCAGAAGACTTCTCCTGAACAAAATCTTGCTTTCCTCTGTATGCCGCTTTCACACCTGAGAGGCCCTGGAAATGTCCTAGTTACAGATTTTCCTATTGCAGTTCCACTTCTACCATCAATGAAATGGGCATCTTTTTAAAAGAAATTCTGAACTGAGACCTCCCCCTCCCCCCACATAATGCTTCTATGAGATCCCGTCCAAGCCTGTCAACCTCAGGGCATTAAGAGAACAGTGGGAGAAATTAAACAAGAGAAGCATCAAAAAGAAAGAGCAAGAAGACAGAAGAGATTGCCCAGAAATGGCACCTCCACATGTCTCCTCTCCTTGCATCCTTGCAACAACCCTAACGAGGGAGAATTATGTGCTCTCATTTTACAGAGGGAAAAAAAATGAGACACAGGTTACTTGATGTGTCCAATTATTTTATGCTTTGCTTTCTCAGAAGGCCAACAGGCCATTGTTACGGCTACTTTCTCAAGAGGAGTGGCTAGACCCCTTCCTCCAGGTCTGGCTCAGAGCGGATCCCGCCACACCTTTCATCCTGTGTAAGCAGAGTCTGAATGCTGTTGAGAAGAAGAACAGAGGGCAGGAGAGTGGTCAGCCCAGCTGGGAGGTCTACATGATCAGTCCTTGGATGGAAGCTTGCCAGATCAGAGAAACTCATCAGTCCAGCCTGGGGCAGCCACATAAGTGGGGAGCAGTTCCGGAATGCCGGGCATCTGCTTCTTGACGTGTGGAGCGTAAGAAACTGCATTGTGGCTGCTTCCTCAAGGCCAGAGATTCAGAGAATTTTGAAGACAGTAGAGTCCCAGTTTGTCTTGCCACTAAGCACATGGCAAGGATGTATGGGCATCCCATATAGCCCCCCACATACAGGCTGAGAAGGGAGCCTGGTCTTCCTTGTCTGGATGGGACCCAAGAAGGCTTCCTGCCATGCCAAGATTATCTCAACACTAAGAGGTTGGGGGGCTGCCACCACAGACAAGATTTGAGGGGGGATTTAAGAGAACAGCACTAATACACTACCCCGCAAGGGTCCCCTTGAGGTGCCTCTAAAGGAAAACAAGTTGTACAATGGAAAAGACTGAAATTTTCTAAGCCCTGAAAATGAGCGCTAATTGTCAACTTAAATTCTGACAGCCAAAAGTCACCAAAAAGATTTGGGTTCACAGGATGAAGAAGTGGAGTTCAACACAGCTTGATGGAAGGCAGCAGGAGAAAAAGAGAAAACCAGCATTTTCCAGATTGGACCCCATCAAAGTCAGCACAGCCGATAGGCTGGTTACATCGAATGCTTCCAAAGTCAGAATGTGAACTTTGTTTTCTAACTCCAAAAGCAAAAATCTTTCTAGTAAGTACCATGGGGATAGAAATCAAAAGCAGGTAAGGTCCTTAAACAGATGTTTTAGAAGCATTTTTTTCTTGAGGTTATCAACAACAATGTAAATCTGGTACAGGAACTAAGATCTGTTTAGGAACTTACATAGAGGATCTGTAGTGTGAATCAGCCCAGTGCCATGTAATTTTGTCTACTACGTGTCAAAACTGTTGGATTGAGAACACAGAACAACCCACTGGAAGGTGCTGAGAAATACAGACCAACACTCCCTTCTTCCCCCAAACCAAACGGCAGTTAGGCTCCCCTGAGATCTCTGACAAGGCCTCAACCTTGGTCTGCTTTTAGCAAGAACCCCCTTACCCTTGGCATTTCTTCTTCATTAGTTTCCTTCTATAGAGAGGAGTGACCCCTTCACTCTGGCTATAAATCTTTGCTATACTGGTAAGCTCAGTCTCTGTCCCCTACTCCAAGTGTCTCCCCTCTATTGCCATAGTCTTGCATAAAATCTCTCTTCCCATCTTAATGAGCATCCAGTGAATCATTTCTTTCACCACAGGGACCCCAGTAACCTTCCTGACCTAGTGCAGAATAGCAAAGAGAATAGTGACCTCCATGACGTGCATCTGTGGTTTAGCCAAACCTGGGTTTTCCCCCCACTGTTATCCAAGTACATTTTGAATTTTCTCATCCTTTTTTGGTTAACATTAAAGAGAAGACAAAAGTTTGGGCACCTGGGTGTCTCAGTCAGTTAACTATTCAACTCTTGGTTTCAGCTCAGGTCATGATCTCACAGTTCATGGGTTCAAGCCCTACATCAGGCTCTACACTGACAGTGTAAAACCTGCTTAGGATTCTCTTTCTCTCTCTCTCTCTCTCTCTGTCCCCTGCCCTGTGCTTTCTCTTTCTCAATAAATAAAAAAACATTTAAAAATAAAGAGAAGACAAAGATTTGAAGAACAAAAAACCTGAAGAGGACCACGTGGCTGGCTCAGTAGAGCCCACCCACCCTCAGCAGTGTGACTCTTGATCTTGGGGTTCTAAGTTCGAGTCCCACATTGGGTATACAGATTATTTCAAAATAAAATCTTTAAAAAAAACTGAAGAAAATATTACCAAGAAACTAAGAGGAAAGGACCAGTTAGTATGCAGGACAAAGAAAGACCCCACAGTGTATGCAGGCTGGTAAGAAAAGGGAGAGAAAAGGAAGGGAGAGAAAAGGAAGGGAATGGGGGATGGGGGGCATTGGAGGAAAAGGAAGGAGGTTTCGCCAAGTCAGGCTTATGGATGAAATGTTATAGCTTTATAAATTCCCAGAAGTGCAAAAAAGATCTCATTGTATATAAGGCTTTAAAAAGTCACAGAAGGAAAAAGGAAATGAATTCAACTCACTTGCTTTTGGGGCTGCCTTTAAAAAAAAAAAAAAAAAGAGGCAGATAAATGCTGCTAACAGAGCTCTTTGCAATGTTTCAAAATGAATAAATAAAACCTTCCTTGCCAACTTTTTTTTATTATTATGTCTGTCTCTGACTTTTTAAATGTTTTCCTTAAAAATGTTTTCATGCTTCCTTTTCCCTGAACGTTTTACAGTTCGCCTTCTTAAATTTCACTGGAGACCTGCAAATCAAGTTGTATCTTGCTGATTTGATAGCTGCTTTTACGCAGCCCAGCGGAAGGCAAAGCCTTGGCATCACTCTTGCTGGGAAGAGGGTTTATTAGCAAGCCCTCCCCAGCCTGGCTGGCAGGCCGATGTGCTAGGAAGCCCAGCCGAGGCGAGGCCTGGCCCAGCGGCCAGCAGGCGGGTGTCTGGGTCAGGCGGATGGGGCCACTCAGCAGTGACCTTCAGTCTCATAGCGACAACAAAGGAAATCACCTCTCTCTCCAAACATTGTTAGAGATTCTTGCCTCCTTCCCTGGCTGGGAGAGGGGAAGAGAAAGTGGGCAGAAGCAAGGGAAGAAAAATCCTTGTTTTGCAATCCCAGTAATTAATCCTAGTGGATTTCTCCAACTGCTCCGGCTGGGGGGAAGGCCAGGGAAAGCGGAGTCGCCAGGCCCTGCTACGCTGGCCACCGCGGAGCCCGCTCCCTACTTGAAATTCAAATGAGGGCAGCTCTGACCTTTCCTGTCACATATTTTATTTCAGAGACAGTTTACAAGGCCTCTCCTCCATGCAGGTCATGTTTTAGTTTAAACAGAAATACTCTCGTAGGTGTTAGATGCGAGTTAATGATTACACGGAAATCATTCTAATTAGGCTCTGTTGTTACACGTTGCCCTTTGGGGGGCTGCTGCTGTTGTCACATAAAGTATTTTGTCGAAAAATAATTGGTCTGAGATCCCTTCCTTCCTCTCTTACATACGTTTCTCCTCTCTCACCCCCTGCCCGTTTGTTGGTTTGTTTTTTTAATTTTTTTTTTTTTTAATAATTATTGATCCTTCAACGTTCGATCAGGAAGATCATTCACCTTCAGTCCCCGTGAAGCTTCTGGAAGGTGTCAGGCCTGACAGGTATCTGCAGCCAGGAGGGAAGAAACTGTGGCGCATTCTTTGCCAGTTCAGGCTTCCTCCATCACCCATGAGAGGGATAGTGAGGATGAGGTTTCTATTAGAACTCTCCCCAAAAATCCTTACGTTTTGTTTTGTTTGGCTGGGGAGCCACGGAGGGAGGGAGAGAAGGTGGGGGGAGGGGCTGCAGAGGTGCTGACTGACCCAGGGAGCCTTGTCATCTTTCAGGTATGGGAGCAATCAGGTGGGAGGGGGCATTGCAGGTTTCTCTGCCTGGTTTATTCATCATTTACATATATCTGCATACATATGCCACCCTCAGTGTCGGCTCAAGCAAATTCAATCCTGTTACTGCTAGGATGATTTTTTTTTCCTTCTCTCAACTTTTGTTTCTTCTCATTTACCTGGAGTAACTGACCCAGGTGCCTTATGGAAAAAGCACTTAGGAACTTCAGGAGACATGTTGTATGAACACCGCAGGGAGAATTTACAAAACTGGTAATCACAGGAAGGCCATGGGGGCCCCAGCTAATAGATCTGTTCTGAAGAACGGACAACATTGAGGAAGATGAGCCATTGCCTAGAAGAAAACCTCACACTCTTCCTGAGCCTCTGACCATTAACAGGTTTGCTAAGGAGCTCAGGGAAGCAAAAGGCTTCAAACGAAGGAGGAAAGATTCAAACTGAGTATTAAGTATACTAATATCTCTAGTAGGCCGAGAGGGGGCTTAATATCCATGCCTTTAACTTAGTTGGCTATATCTTTGAAGGTGGTTTCCAATTTTTTTAAAGTTTTTTTTTTTTTTGAGAGAGAGAAAGAAAGAGTGCACGTGAGCAGGGGAGGGGCAGAGAGAGGGAGACACAGAATCTGAAGCATGTTCCAGGCTCTGAGCTGTCAGCACAGAGCCCAACGTGGGGCTTGAACTCATGAACTGTGGGATCAGGACCTGAGCTGAAGTCGGATGCTCAACTGACTAAGCCACCCAGGCACCCCTCCAATTTTAAAAATATTGAAAAAACTCTTCTGCGACCAACCTATGCCAGCCACTATAAATCAATAGCCAATATTATCAGAAACTCAGAAAAATTTAAATGAAGTTTCTGCAGCAAAAAGCTGTTTGAGGCAGATGGGCAAAAAATCTACTTATCCTTATTTTTAAAAAGTATAAAGAATCAAAAATTATAAAAGCATTACTACTATTGATCTTAAAAACTCACTATCTCAAGGATTTGCTGTCTGGCCCAATAATCCTTGCTACTCAAAGTGTGGCTCATGGAGGGGTACCTGGGTGGCTCAGTCAGTTGAGTGTCTGATTTTGGCTCAGGTTATGATCTGTTCATGAGTTCAAGCCCCGTGTTGGGCTCTGTGTGACAGCTCAGAGCCTGGAGACCGCTTTGGATTCTCTCTCTCTCTCTGCCCCTCCCCCACTCGTTCGTTTTCTCTCTCAAAAAAAAAAAATTTTTTTTTTAAAGTGTGTCTGTGGTTCATGGACCAGCAGCTAGCTCTGGCTTTACCTGGGAGAGTGCAAAGTATCTCTGGGCCCACGTCAGACCTGCTGAAAAGAATTTGCACATTAGCAAAATCCCAAGTGATTCAAGGGCACAGTAAGTGTGAGATGGCTGCTTTACTGTATTCCTACCTTCATCAGAACCACAAAAATTCTTCTCCACATCAGAGTTCCCTAAAATAAAGGTTTGCCTCCTCTGAAACCTACCTGATCTCACGCTACCAAAGGAAGAGACACCCATAAAAAAATTTTAAATAAAGGAATAATGAACACTTCTCGTCATTGAGAAATACATCGTAGTATTTGGCTTTGATTTTCTTTTTGGCTTGGAAGGTGGTATTCCGAGAGCCTTGAATCCCTTCAAAGAAAGCCATCAAATTACAATACTAAGTTAGAAACCTCATGGTCTTTTCATCTTAAGAGCAAATGCGAGTTGTCAGTCCACAGAAATCCTCGCTTACGTGAATAAAATATTCCATCTGTGACGCTAAGAATTCGGTTCCTGTTCAATGCGATTCTGAAAGGACGAGTTTCCACTGATCTGACCTGTTTGCACTTTGTTAGAGATCGGGTTTTGTTTTCTCTGATATGTTTTAGATAAAAATTTCTTCAGATGACATGTATAGAATACACATACATACGCATATGTATGTGTACATGTGTATAGAGAGACACACACATTCCCTCTCTTCTAAGCAATTAGGCAAGTTTAATTCAAGACCCCCACGAACCCCAGATCCTCATGTCTGCCAAGACCTCCAACTGCAGTGTGTTGGTAACACCTTTGTCACTGCCTAAACACGGCATCAATAATTAAATTCCCATTTGTAAAAAGAGGAAATTATTCATGCCATCAGCACGCCCCATCAATAACAGGAGGAAACCTAACTATCTCATTACCCCATCACACTGTGTGCAAACACAACTGCCCGTTGTTGACAATAAATATTTGATAAGTGAGGAAACAGGAAGGATAAACCAAGGATGCAGAGTGCTGCTGCTCCAGAATCACAGGGAGCCGGCCCTGGGGTCAGGGTTTACCTCCGGGAGCATCCCTGGCCTGCCTCAGAGACTTGTTGCAAACTGACCACGGCTGAATGGAATGTGGGCCATCTGCCTGCCTCTGAATCACACAGCCTTTCTTTATTCAGGTCTAAAACTAGAATATAAACAACCTTGGTTCCCTTTTTCCCTCCTTTGCTGCCTCAACAAATTCCTAAGCAAGTTCCTCAACTTTTTTACGGCCACTATACTTGAAATATTCTCCTAAAGCTGAACAGCCTGACTGATGAGGTCAGTGTAGTAGTGATCGGCGATCAATGGTCCTGGCTTGATTTTCCACAGACCTGCTGCTGGGAAGAGGCTCCTTTTTCTCTGGGCCTTCTGTTTTCTCAACTCTAAACTGAGACCTTTGGAAGAGTTGACTTTTCTTTCTACTCTTCAATTTTTTTTAAGTTTATTTATTTTGAGAGAGAGAGAGATCATGGACAGGAGAGGGGCAAAGAGAGGGAGAGACAGAGAATCTGAGGCAGGCTCCAAACCATCAGTGGGGAGCCCAATATGGGGCTCGAACTGACCAACTGGTAGATGATGACCTGAGCCGAAACCAAGAGTGGGATGCTGAACTAACGGAGCCACCCAGGCACCCCTCTTTCTACTCTTAAAAGATTTCTTTTAATGGAAAGTCTCCCCTCCCTGCCTCCATAAAACAAAATACAGGAAAATCACAAGTGAACAAAAAGGAGGGAGATGATGTCATTTTCAGTTTGCTACTGATTTTGCTGCTGATCTTGGAAAAATAATAAGTCTTGGGGACGCCTGGGTGACTCAGTCATGATCTCACAGTTCATGAGTTTGAGCCCCATGTCGGGCTCTGTGCAGACAGCTCAGAGCCAGGAGCCTGCTTCAGATTCTGTGTCTCCCTCTCTTTCTGCCCCTCCCTCACTCATACTCTCTGTCTCTCAAAAATAAATAGAAAACATTAAAAAAAATTTTTTTAAATAAGAAAAATACTAAGTCTAGCCCCTATGTTTCTCCATTTTGCTGAATAACAATAATGCTGATTATTTTCTTCTGTGAAGTTATTCTCTGTTCCTCCCCACCATTTATTCACCATCTTTCTGGCCCTTCTAGAATCTCTGGGAGTGGACCTCTGCAGACAGCACCCTCCACATTGTCCTGTTTTCTGGCTTTCTGTTGGACTCGGCCAATGAAAGGCTTCAATCAGAATGAGAAGGCAGCTGAGAGGGCCTTAGGCATCTCCGCACCTCTCCCTGGGTCCCCAACCTCTCTATGACTGAAACTTCTCATGACAGCGCTCCTGCTTAACTGGCCCCTCGCCTACTGCTCCACGTCTCACTCTTCGGGGGCCTCTCCCCCCCACCCCCCGCTCCCTTTGCCCCCAAGCACAGTGACGCCACCCCACTGCCGCTAGCCTCCAGCCTCCTTTCTGCTTCCCACATCTCTGGAAGTAGCCCTTTCAATAAAGCCTTCTCTTTCAGCCATCTGAGTTCAGTGCCATTTGGTGCCAAAAATCTAAGTGATACACCAGGGAAATATTAAGACAAACCAATTTAAAATCATTTTAAACTAACTATGTTAGTTTGCAAGGGCTGCCATAACAAAGTACCACACACCAGGGGACTTAGGTTCTCACGGTGCTGAAGGCTTGAAGTCTGAGATCACAGTGTAGGCAGGGTGGGGTTTTCCTGAGGCCCTTCTATGGTGGTCTTGGCTTGTCCCTGGTGGTCTTCTCCCTGGTATCTTTGCATTACATGCAATGAAACCTGGCTGTGTTTCTGGCATATTCTTCAAGAGAGGTCTCCCGGTCATAAACCCAAATCACAACTAAAGCTTATGTGGCTCCAGACATGTGTTCCAACAGCATATCGGCCACAGTGTGTGCTAGCTTTATCCATCTGAGCGGCAAGAAACTGTATCCAGAAAGGGGGGGTATCATGGAGGGAGAGCCTAGTTAGGAGGCAGAAAATGGGGTCCCGTACCGGTGTGCCAGTGATCTGCATTTACCATCTCAGATGCTCCATTTCTGCATTTTTAATACAGTAATGTCAACTATCTCATGAGATTATTGAAAGAATAAAGGAGATACATGGTAAATCCTTTGTCCACTTAAAATATCATCCTGTACAAATAATAAAGTTGACCTGCATTCAACTGTATTATTTTCTGTTTTTCAGAGGATTAGGGTTCAAAGACAATAAATCCTTTGAAGGTAGGAGATCCTGTTGTATACTAAGGTGATTTCTTCCACAGTCCCTAGCTGGACACACTGAGGGTTTTCAGTAAGTATCAGTTGTAGGGAAGTTTCTGGAATGCAGTGTTTATCAAGCAGCTCTTAATTAAAAAGCAAAACAGGGGTGCCTGGGTGGCTTAGTTGGTTGAGCGTCCGACTTTCGCTTGGGTCATGATCTCGCGGTTCGTGGGTTCGAGCCCCGCGTCGGGCTCTGTGCTGACTGCCAGCTCAGAGCCTGGAGCCTGTTTCAGTCTGTGACTCTCTCTCNCTCTCCTAGAAATAAATAAAAAATATATATATTTAAAAAAATAATAAAAAAAATAATAAAAAGCAAAACATTGAACAAAGGCACCCAGCTCTGGAAGATGAAACTAGAAATATCTATCAGCTTGCCCATTAAGTTGAGCTTATGAGAATTTCCCAGTATTTTTGCCAATATCTCTTTGTAATTATAGTGCATCAATACATGTAAAATGTATTCAGAAAAACATTTATCAGTATTCCTTCCAGGGGCCATCAGATATGGTATATAATTCTTGGCCGATGATGGGAGCTCATCTTCAGTTTCCTGGTAATTAGATGGGACCTTTAATGTAATTGAAATTGGTATCCAGTAACAGCTCCATCCTCAGATCAAAACATCTCAGGGTCATGCTTCCCCTGAAATTTTATTTTATGGTGGACTGACTTTTGCATCGTTTTCACATTGTATCAAGTGGCACTGATTGCTGGAATCCTAATTCTTCTTCAAATTTACGAATGCTAAAAAGTTTTATGAGAAATACTAAGGAAATCTAGCTGGAGATGGGAAGTATCAGATGATAAGTGGGGATTATATATGGAGTTTTTTTTTTTAACTCCAAGAAAGCCACTTCCCTGACTCTTGTGAGCTTGTCCTGATGGCTTTCTTCAAATCCCTTTATGTCAACTCACTATTGCTTCACCCAGAGCACCATTATAGATGGCTTTCCTTGAGATAGGGCTGGCAGCTTTTCTCCATCTTAGTTTAGACCATGACTAAAGGATGATTTTAGTCGAAATAGAGCTGTGACGTATGTTTCACAATGGACATAGCTGCTTGGAACCACTTTTTATAACATTCCTGTAACATTATTACAAATCCACAAAGAGAGAGCAACAGGATTATGGGCAGTTAAGTAGCCTCCAAAGTCCCCTGACTTCAGATACTTACATATAAATTATTTCTCCAGTTGTTGGACACAGGAGTATAGGGATGGAGAGGAGCATGAAACCAGCCATTTGTGAGCTCTGATGTCAGACCACCGGGTTTCAAGTGGCTCTGCCACTCACTAGCTGTGTAAACCTAGGCACATTTCTTGACCTCTCTATGCCTCGGTTGTCTCGTTTCTAAAAGCAGGAAATGAACACCTGCTTCATAGAACTCTTCTGTATATTAAAAGAGCTAATTAACGTATAGGACATAGGACTGAGCTTGGCAAATAATGAGGTCTGGCTAAAAGTGTTGTTGGGGTGCCTAGGGGGCTCAGTTGGTTGAGTATCCAACTTTGGCTCAGGTCATGATCTTGTGGTTCATGAGTTCGAGCCCCACGTCGGGCTCTGTGCTGACAGCTCAGAGCCTGGATTCTGCTTCAGATTCAGTGTCTTCCTCTTTTTCTGTCCTTACCCTGCTGTGCGTGCTCACTCGCACTCTCTCTCTCTCTTCTCTCTCTCTAAACATTAAATAAACATTAAAAAAAGCTTTTAAGTGTGGTTGTTATAAAAATATTCAGCCTTCCTTAAGTCAGAATTTTGCCACTGGTTAAGATTTTTCTAAGTGCATCAACATGAGACTTAAATGTAAGAGGCATATATGCTANTCAGTGCCCCCGAGAAGCCAAGACACTCGCCACTCCCTTAGGTGTTAGACGCTACAACAGGAAGGAACTTTAAGGATAATATTGTCTATTTCACGCTTTCTGTGATGAAAAGGCAAAGAGAGATTGCACTGGTGGGACTCCTTGTACAAGTCTGTGTGTCAGACAGGAGATGAGGGCGGGGCATACCACCACGGAGCCTTGCACAAAGGACAGACCCCCTCCTCGTCACAGAACCAGCTCTTGCCACCACCCAGTCACCCGCTTTTAAATTTTTTGAGTCCTGAGCCCAGGATTCTAAAAACCAACCTACTCATGAATAGAAAAGTCATCAGGCAGACCAAAACACAAGTTCCTTGAAGATCAGAACCACATCTAAACTTCTTCCTATTTCTCAAAAAAAAAAAAAAAAAAAAAATAGCACCTCACCTTATGCACAGCACTGCTTGGGGGAAAAAAAATGATTAAAAATGTCGACTTAGTTTGATTCATGATGATGAATCTACTATCACTCCTTCTCCACCTTTAGCACGATTTGACAAGTAGGGACATGGAAAAGATCATGAGAAAACATAGGAGCTCAGAAGAAGAATTTCAGGTTCCTTTTTATTTCAGAACTCCTATCATATTCCTTATGCAACGTTAAGGTTAAGAGGCAAAAAATGCATGCACTGCTTTCCTGTGGGGTCACTGTGTCAACACGCTGTGATCGTCCTCAGAAGTCATTCCACCAGCCCATGTCACCGGCCGCCCACCTGGGAGTACAAGATTCCTGGCACGCATGTAACTGCTCTGTCAAATCAAAAGGCATTTTTGGCTTCAAATTAAATGCAAACTCTGGATGGCTGCCACAGCCTATTTATCAATGTAACAAACAATATTTACCAGTTGCTTCATTTCCCTAAATTGTTTTCCATCCTCGGGACATGTTGTTTGCTTCTTAATTTAGCACTAATTTCTCCATGCTGGAACCTTCTCCCATGTGTTTTGCCTTATTCCTGCTCCTGACAAAAGTAAACATTGACTTGGACAGCTCTGGCAACTTGCTAATACAATGGATTAGCGCATTCTGCCTTCAGCAAAGTCTTCCTTTCTACTCTTCAGGGATTGCGTAGCTATCAGATGTAATTTTGATTCTTGGTATTTTAGCAATCGTGCATGGGACCTCTTTAGGCGCTGGAGACTGAAATCTCTCTGACAACGCATTGGAACATGTCCCAGACAAGGACATAAACACAGTTGCCTCTGAGATGAAGGATGCTGAGAAGAAAGGCATCTGTGGAAGAATGAGGGAGAGAACCAACTGAGAATTCAGTCCTAAAACAGGGATGTGGTTAATCATTTTTTTAATTTTTTAAAGTTTATTTATTTTTGAGAGAGAGAGTGAGAGTATGAGCAGGGGAGGGGCAGAGAGAGGGGGAGACACAGAATCCAAAGGAGGTTCCAGGCGATGAGCTGTCAGCAAGGAGCCCGATGCAGGGCTCGAACCCACCAACTGCGAGATCCTGACCTGAACCGAAGTCGGACACTCAACCAACTGAGCCACCCAGGCTCCCTAAATCTTTTTTTTAATAATTTATTGTTAGGTTGACCAGCATACAGTGTATACAGTGTGCTCTTGGCGTTGGGAGTAGATTCCCATGATTCATCAATGACATACAACACCCAGTGCTCATCTCAACATGTGCCCTCCTCAATGCCCCCACCTCCCTAACCTCCTCCGCCCCATCAACCCTCAGTTTTTTCTCTGTATTTAAGAGTCTCTTATAGTTTGCTTCCCTCTCTGTAACTTATTTTCCTTTCCCTTCTCTCATGGTCTTCTGTTAAATTTCTCAAATTCCACATATGAGTGAAAACATATGATATCTGTCTTTTTCTGACTGACTTATTTCACTTAGCATAATACCCTCCAGCTGTATCCACGTTGTTGCAAATGGCAAGATTTCATTCTTTTTCATTGCCAAATAGTATTCCATTGTACATATTATTCCACATGGCATATAGTTAATCTTCTGCTAAACAGTGCTTCATTTCTGTTTCATATTTACTGCAACCTGAACATCTAGGACTAGAAACCAAGAAAGCATTTGCAACAAGTAGAGATGACAAAGAGACCTTAAAATCAACTTGACTTCCCTGTCACACAGACAATATTTTATGCCTTATGATTAAACAAACACCTGCCTCAGGGTGGTTCCAGATTAAGATCTTCAAGAGACAGGGGTGCCTGGTTGGCTCAGGTGGTTAAGCGTCTGATTTTGGCTCAGGTCATGATCTCATGGTTTGTGGGTTCAAGCCCCGTGTTGGGCTCTGTGCTGCCAGCTCAGAGCCTGAAGCCTGCTTTGGATTCTGTGTCTCCTCTCTCCTCCACTCATGTTCTGTGTCTTTCTCAAAAAATAAATAAGCATTAAAAACAAAACAAAACAAAACCTTCAAGAGAGATTAGGTGAGCCACATTATGGAGACAGTAAGTAGGCTAATCTGGCTTGCATGGGAGAGGAGGCATAGACTCTGGCTGTTCCTTCCCTAATCCAGCCTCTGCTCTGACCCTACTTACCAGCTCAGTGAGCTTCAGGGCCCGCTACTTGACCAACCCAAGGATCTCTCAGTGTAGTGCTTCTCAAAGGTTAGCACAGATCAGAGTCCTCTCCAAAGCTCACTCAAAATCCAGATTCTCAGAAGGCTAGGGTGTTGGGTGCCCAAACATCTCTATTTTTAATAAACTTCATCTGTGAGTCTAACACGGATGCTGTTCATCTCACATATATAAAAACTAGTACAACAGACAGTGAATGACTTGTCCCAGGCCCCACAACCAATGGCAATTAGTGAGCGCTGGCCTGGACTCTGGTGTCCAGTCTCCTCTTGATGTCCTGGTTGCTGCCAGGAGCCACCGCCTCTTACAGCAGCAGCGGTCAATGCCTCCACCTGACTTCTAAGGTCCTTAACACAGTACCTGGCAACCAAACTCTCTCTCTCCCAGTCATGTTTTCTTGCTCCCCCTAGGGGTGTTCTCTCTTAGTTAAGCAGCCACTCTGCTCTTTGTCCCTCAATGTCCTCTTCACATGGAGTATCCGCCATTTGCCAACCTCACCTGTTACTCCATCCATTCCTCAACCTTCTGCTCAATCCCACTTCCTCCTTCTATGTCTGTTCCACTCTCTCTAATCACACTTCAGCTCTTGTTGCAAAGCATGGCTATTAACTATACCTTCTTACATTGTGTCTGTGATGGTAGGTTTTACATGTTAACTTCACTGAGTCATAGGAGTTGTTGTAGTCATATGTAGCTGGTTAAATGTCTAGGAGGATTTCCAGAACAGGTCAGCATTTGAATTGGTGAACTGAACAAGCAGATGATGTTCCCCAATATGGGAGTCTTTCAATATGATTGAAAGACTGAATAGAAAGACAAGGCAGGGGAGATTGAATTCACACTCTGCCTGTTTGTGCTGGAACATTGATCTCCTGACTTTGGTGTTCCTGATTCTCAAGCCTTCAGATTAAGACTGAAATCTACACCACTGGCTCCCTGGCCTTACTTAGGTCTTCAGACTACAGCACTGGCTTTCCTGGGCCTCCAGCTTACAGATGGAAGATCAGGGGACATCTCAGCCTCCATAATTTTGTATGCCAATTCCTATAATAAATCTTTCTCTAAATAGGTGTATATATGTGTGTGTAGATTATATATATACAGAATATGCATATTATATATGCATATATATATATATATACACACACACACATATACAGTTGACTCTTGAGCAACATGAGGGTAAGGGATGCCAACCCCTGTACAGTTAAAAATCCATATATAACTTTTGAGTCCCCCAAAACATAACTCCTCATAGCCTACTGTTGACAGGAAACCTTACTGACGACCATAGTCAATTAACACATATTTTAACTATGTATTATATACTGTATTCTTACAATAAAGCTAAAGGAAATGTTATTAAGGAAATAGTAAGGAAGAGAAAATGCATTTACAGTGCTGTACTATATGTATTGAAAAACAAAATTCACACATAAGTGGACCTATGCAGTTCAAGCCCATTTGTTCAAGGGTCAACTATATATATATAACACGATATATATCCTGTATATCCTATTGACTCTGTTTCTCTGGAGAATCCTGATACAGTTTCTTTTAATTGTTTCTTTTGATACTATTTATATTTTTTCTTTTTTAAATTTTTTAATGTGTATTCATGTTTTGAGAGAGACAGAGACAGAACGAGAGTAGGAGAGAGGCAGAGAGAGACAGAGACACAGAATCAGATCTGAGCTGTCAGCACAGAGCCCGATGTAGGACTCCAACTCAAAACGGGAGATTATGACCTGAGCAGAAGTCGGATGCTTAACTGATTGAGCCACCCAGATGCCCCCATTGTTCCTTATATATTATTTCTTTTCACTTGTTCCTCAATGAAATTGTGAGTTCCCCGAAAGTCAGGGTCCATCCTTTTTCATACTCTAGTATCTCCCATAGCACCTTGCACAATGTTAACATAGAGTAAGAAATCAAATATTTACTGATTCCTTGTTATTATTCTGTTGTATCATTACATTGTCAATTGATATGTGCTTGTTCTGTTTTTAAGATGTAACCATTTCAAATGAAGATTTTTTTTTTATTAGTTTGAGAATCACAAGCTGTGGGGGATATAGGCCAAAGTCTATAAGGTTTTAGCTGTATGACATATTTTTCTCTATTCTGTCAATTTTTACAATCGACGATTTCAAAATTAGAACATTTCATATAAAATCTTCTCTTGGAAAATCTCAAAACTAGGATTTCTGTGCACACTCCCAGACGTGAGAAATGGCCTTGGGCTAAATGAAATCAGCTGCCTTCTTTAGACAGGGTTTATAGGGTNTCAGTAGTCATTTATCATCATACCTGACCGCTGCTTTTACAACTAATAGAGAAACAGTTGGCGGGACTATCATCTATCAAGGAAAAGTATCAAAAGAGATATCACAAAGTCTACTTATTTCCAAAAAAATTGGAGAATGCACACCTTTGTAAAAAGCAGGCAATGCACCTAGATGTTTGACATGCAAACAAAGCACATCTGTGCCTTTCTTACAGCCCGTTCACCTCATTCACTCACGTGGGGTCTCACGGGGACTCATATTTGTGACCCCTAATATAGGAACTACTGGCTTAGCTATGGTGTATCAGCCAGGTAGGCTATATTATGCTGCACTAAGAAAAGCCCAGTAACAACAGAAGTTATTTCTTGTTCTGGTTTACATGCCCATTAGGGTAGCTGAGGGCTCTGCTCCAGGCTTCTTCGCTCTGGCTGATAGAGCACCCATCATTATGAATACTGCCAGTCACCATGCTAAATAGAACAAAAGCTGTTGAGAGGTTTCACACTGGCAATAAGCTCTCCAGCCTGAACAGAACCCATATCATGTCTACTCACAACTCATTGGCCAAAATTAGTCACCTGAGCCCCACCTAACCACAGGGAAGTATAAGCCCACCTTGTGTCGGAGGGGAACGAGCTATAAGAAATGAACACTGTTGATGGCCACCCCCTGTGAAGCCAGCGAGTACCCTCACCTTGAGAATGCTAACCTTGCCTTTGGAACATGGAGAGCAGCCCGTGGTGGTCACTTTTCAGATAGGTTACCTCGATCTTCAGCTGGACAGCCACAGTCCAGCAAAGTTTCTATTCAAAGGCTTTGCACAAAGAGCTGCACATTGTTGCTTATATTTGAGGACTCTTAGAGGTGTGTAAGATGACTGATGATTTTTCAAACTTGTGGCTAACCAAGTTAGCCACGGAGTCTCTGCATATCTTAGTCATCAATATCACATCTGTAAGCACAATGCTCTCCCCACCACTTTAAATCACCCTGATAGAACAGGAGCAAAAGGGACACTGATTAGTAAGAAAGGCAAGACTCACCAGCCAGTGGGGTAAGAACTTTAACAGGAAGGTTATACTTTGTTTAGGAGGGAAGCAAAATGAGAGGGTATGCATAAGCTCATTGTGCAAAAACCATGTCTAATTCAACATTTTGTGTGGCACCTTGCACATTATTGCTTTAAACTTTTAACAACTTTAATAATATCCTTGAACCTAATTATCTCTGACAGGCACATCATAAAAGCCACCTTCAAAAGTGATGCTAGAAAAACTACACTCCCTGCTTAGTGTTATTTCTGACAAGTATCTGTACACTATTTGTAATGTATAAAAAGTCCTCATTTGCCTTTTCAATATCACAATAAAAAAAAAAAACCATAAAGAAGAATGTACCTGTGAAGCCTGTAATAAGGCCTGACCGTTCTGAGAATCTATGTGAACGTCTCTGCCTCCATCTACAGAAATCAGCAGACTGTCCACAACGCACTGAGCAAGACTACATAACTCCTCTGTTTTCATGTTGAAAACATCCACATACTCTTTTTTCTACACACTGACACTGCTCCCATACAGTCTCCTTGTGTGGGGCAGAAAATGTTTTAATCAGAACTCAATTTATCATAGAGAATAATGAATGCTTTTAAAAAGCACAGATCGAGATAGTTTTACAAATAAGCTAGGATTTTCATAAATTGCTACCTGCGGGAAACACACAATAAGGGCCCCATCATGAAATCACGGCAACATAATAGTTTGATTTCATAAAATTTGGTGACCAACTGAATACATGTATTAAGAATTATGCAATAAGAATGCCTTTTTGTATATTTCCTGCCAGCCACTATGCCAGAAATGGAGACCGTATTCCCGGCCAGCCAAGCTAGAGGACTCACAGCCAACAGCAGGGTACCCTGACGTCTGTGTTAAAAAGTCCAACCTGGGGGTGCCTGGGTGGCTCAGGCGGTTAAGCTTCCAACTCTGGCTCAGGTCATGATCTCACGGTTAGTGAGTTTGAGCCCCGCATCAGGCTCTGGGTTGACAATGCAGAGCCTGCTTTGGATCCTCTGTCTCCCTCCCTCCACCTCCCTCCCCACCCCGCCCCCTCTGAAACATTAAAAATTTATTTTAAAAAAAGCCCAACTTGGCTTTTGAGTTATTCTCAAGTGTGTGGCCCACACAGGCAAGACATTTGAAGATTCAAAGTTTGGTTTATGATCAACATTATTGTCATAAAAGCAATGCAGAAAATTGCTTTCTACAAATTTTTTTTAACACTTATTTTTGAGAGACAGAGAGAGATAGAGAACATGCAGGGGAGGGGTAGAGAGTGAGGGGGACACAGAATCCAAAGCAGGCTTCAGGCTCTGATATGTCAGCACAGAGGCCGACACAGGGATCAACTCAAAAGCCGTGAGATCATGACCTGAGCCAAACATGGACGCTCAACTGACTTGAGCCAACCAGGCGCCCCTCTGTGAATTCTTTTAACTTGGAACTCTAATGTCTGTTCCAGTAGGAGCTAAGAAATAAAAATAGGAGAGGGGCACCTGGGTGGCTCAGTCAGTTTGGCGTTCTACTTCAGCTCAGGTCATGATCTCGCAGTTCATGAGTTCAAACCCCACATCTGGCTCTGTGCGGACGGCTCAGAGCCTGGAGCCTCCTTCACATTCTGTGTGTGTGTGTGTGTGTGTGTGTGTGTGTGTGTGCGTGCGTCTGCCTGCCCCACCCCACCCCCCTGCTCACGCGCTGTCACTGTCTCTCTCTGAAAAATGAATAAACATTAAAAAAATCTTAGAGATAAAAATGGGAGAAAACGTGGATGGCTACTTCAGAGCCATAGGCACCTCCTTTTCTAATGTCATGAAAAGATAGTTTTCAAAATTACACTCACAAATAACAATAACACAGAGATGAAAATCACAGAACATGAGGAATATTCTGGAATCCCTCTGAGATTTTAAAGGACTTGATGTTCCATTGAGATGGTCCAACTCTGTCATCAGCTGGCCACACCCGGCTTCCCAGAAAGCTTCAGCCTGTGATGTCCCAAACAAGTGGGACAGTCCCCAAAGATCCCAGAGGATGATACAGACAGGTTTTTAAGCTCACTGAGTCAGAACCATCGTGACATGTGGGGCCCCATGAGTAAGCCTAGCCAGAGAAGGTGGGGAAGAAAGGGAGACTGGGAGGCACTGGAGTGTCCCCTGGCACAAAAAGTTGATGCCCAATTAGATTTAGAAAAAGTGACAAAGAGTTGACGCCCAATTAGGTTTAGAAAAAGCTCTTCTCTGTAAACCTCAATTACCTGTGATGCCTTATGACATTCAGCATTTACAAAGTATAATTACACAATAGTGTCTGACATTTAACGTCTATGGATAATTTAAAAGACTTCTACTTCAAAAAGGCTGCTCATGAGCAACAGTAATCACTTCAATTAGCTTGGCACCATTACAATGTAACAAGACCATTTGACTGCCTATTAGAACCAGCCAAGCTCTTCAAGTGTGTTAATTTAGCAGTCATTGCTAATTTCTGGGCTTTGCTGCATTTGCATAGGAAAACACATCCCTTTAAGCAAGAGAGGAAGTTTCATTCCTGAACTGGCTTCCTATTCTTAGAGAGGCTTTTTATATTTTCACATAAAAAATCAGCAACACATTTGAAACGTGGGCATCTCTAAATAGTACTGGGTAAGATTAGACTCTTACTGAATTTAAGATACTACTTCTCCCAATTTCCTATCATTTGTGTGTGTGTGTGTGTGTGTGTGTGTGTGTCTACATTTACAAATATATATGTATACACAGGTATATAATACATACACGTATATAGGATATGTAGAACAGGTGATATGTAATATAAAATGGATATAATACCTAATATCATAATACCATATCATAAAATTCAATTTTTATAATAAAATAATATCCAATGTTATAAATATCCAAATAAATATCCAATATATTATAAAATTATATTAAAAAAATCCAGTATATACATTGTAATGTATTTAAACTCAACGAGACAAAATCATGGCTGGGAAGAAGCAAGNTGGATGAATAGTCTCCTTTCTACTTTATTATTTTTGTTATGGTTATGTTTATTTTTAAGTCATAAATTAATTGAGCTTTTTAACATATCCTTATCAATGTCTTTCTCTCTCTCTCTCACACACACACACACACACACACCCTAGAGATTACAATACAGGCCTTTTGACTTAAGCTTCAATAGAAATGTATTTAACATGTTCCATAGCTGAGTACTGTCAGGTGCTAGAAGCTTGTGAGCAGAAAACCCCAAAAAGGAATTACTGAAATTACCTGGATTCCTGATCTAATGCTCTTTGGCCAGGACGCAGGAAGTTTTTCCTAGCTGAACTTCTCTCAATTCTAATCTCTTTGGGCTCTGACCTTACCTACTAATCTTTAGCTATTTATTTAGGAAGGTACATTACACTCTTAATATATAACTTTTTATGTTGAAAAGCCTTCAAAGAGCCCTCTTTTAACAAGATATGATTCACATATCATAATTTTCAAATTTACAAAGCATAAAATTTAGTGGTTCTTATTATGTTCACCATTTTATTCAACCATGTGGCTCTCTAACTTCAGAATATTCTTTCACCCAGTACAGAAACCCATACCAGTTACCAGTCAGTACCATTAAGCTCTCCCTCATGTCCTGATAATAACTAATCTCCTTTATCTCTCTGGATTTGTCTATTCTGGACATTTCATATAAAGAAAGTCATACCACCTGTGGCTTTTTCGGTCTTGCTTCTTTCACTTCCCATATTTTCAGGGTGCATCCATGATGCACCATGTAAAGGGACTTAATTTTATTTTTGAGAGAAAGAGACAGTGTGAGCAGGGGAGGGTGAGAGAGAGAGGAAGACACAGAATCTGAAGACAGGCTCCAGACCCTGGGCTAGCTGTCAGCACAGAGCGAGATGTGGGGCTCGAACCCACGAACCGTGAGATCATGACCTGAGCCGAAGTCGGACGCATAGCTGACTGAGCCACCCAGACACCCCTTAATTCATTTTTATGACTGAATAATATTCCATAGTATAGATACACCACGTTTCACTGATCCATTCATCAGCTGATGGACATTCAGATTGTACCCACTTTGGGACTATCATAAACAATACTATTAGTATATGTGTACAAGCTTTTGTGCGGGTGTATGCTTTCATTTCTCTTGGCTATTGCTACCCAAGAGAGGGCATAATTGCTGGGTCATATGGTAAACCTATTTTTAACCATTTAAGGAACTGCCGAACTGTTTATCAAGGTGGCTACACCATGTTATATTCCCACCAGCAACGCACGGGAGTCCCAAACTCTCCACATCTTTCCCCACACTTGCTATTGCCCACCTTTTGATGACGGCATCTTGGTGGGTATGAAGCCGCGTCTCGTTGTGACACACAATGTCTTTCCATTTATTGACATTTTCTTTAATTTCTTTCAATTGCACTTTGTAGTTTTTAGTATACAGTGGGCATGCCTTCCTCACTCAGCCAGGCGACCGACAACTCTGCCTTAGCCTTCACTTCCTGTTTACACAGAGCCTCAAGATGAGCCAGAGGCAAGGGTTTAGAGCCTTCTTAGGTTACTACTCAACATGCATGAAGCCCTCAGCATGCACCCAAGTATACCTACTTGTGGCCTTATAAATTCGCAAGAACAGGTCAGAATTTTTCAAAGCCCCAATAGATACCTCATTCCCCAGCGTTTCCTTTTAGGCATTTATTCTTCTTTTGATCCCAACTGTTGTCCCTTGCTTCAGACAGTCTCCAAGCTAAACTACTGGCCCCTTTTCTAACAAAAATCCAAATTGCTCAGTCTGATTTCACTTTCTCCCCAAACTGTATCCTAGACAAACTTGCTTTCTTTTCCTCATTCTCCTTTAGTTAAAGGAACTCCCCACTCCAACTGCATTGGTCTCCTTCCTGTTTCCTATGAACTTCATCTCTACCTTAGCCTTTTTTTTATACTTTTCTCATTTACACTGTCCCTTTGCCTCCCCTCTGATCATCAAAAGCCCACCCGTCCATCCACTCATGCTCACATCTCCCCCTCGACGTCGCCTAGCACTTCAGCCCACATAGACCTCTTCTTTCTCCCTTCCGATGGAACTGAAGAATGCCCTATGGTCATTGTATCAGCTCACTTTATATTGTCACATACTGCTCTTTTATCCTATCTTATCTAATAAACAACACTTTAGGGGCGCCTGGGTGGCTTAGTCGGTTAAGCGTCCGACTTTCACTTAGGTCATGATCTCGCGGTTCTTGAGTTCGAGCCCCGTGTCGGGTTCTGTGCTGACTGCCAGCTCAGAGCCTGGAGCCTGTTTCAGAGTCTGTATCTCCCTCTCTCTCTGACCCTCCCCTGCTCACGCTGTCTCTCTCTCTCCTAGAAATAAATAAAAAAATAATAAAATAATAAAAATAATAAAAACAACACTTTAAACTACTTGAGAATGAGTCTTACATTCCACACTTAAATTATGATTACTCTATAGCAGTTGGTCAATACATTTTAATTCAATCAGACAGAAGTACACCAGATTCTCTTAATATTGGTTTGAAGCTACCTCCCCACGTTCACTCTGCTATACCTGCACCTTCTTAAAGGCAATTTTACTTCTGGGCACACATTAAATGCACTGGCATTCCTTCTCTGCAAAAGAAGGGGAGACTTTAAAGAAAAAGAATTACCCCAACTGGCTCTTTCCTATAATAAGCCTGAGAAAACATTAGCATTTGACAGAACCTTGAAAAATATACAAGTAAGAGTGAATCCCCTACAATTTTCCAAACAAATGCACATGGGAAATGGACAAGCATTTTTCCTTAGCTTGATTGTACCAACCTGGCATATGGTTTATTTAATCCTGTTGATATTTTTTTTTCCTTCTTAATTTCACTATGTGTATCCAGGGATTTACTAATGATACAGGAAATTCAAACCAATTCTCTTACTCATCCATTCTAATAAGGAATGTGTGTCGGTGTGTGCATGCAAGCACGTGTGTGTTTGTATATATTTAATGCTCTGTGGAGCACCTAGCATGTGCCAGTTAAATAAGAGACAAGGAATAATCTTAACCATCAATGAGGACAAATTCTCATCACTGAGATTCCCTGAGTCTGTCATATTCAAATCTCAAGTTTAATGTGGGAAGGAGAACAATTACTATAAGCCAATAATAGAGTGAGCTATGGGGTGGTAACTCACAGTAACAGAATATTATAATCAGATTATTATGTTGCTATAGACTAAACGTTTGTATCCCCCTAAAATTCACATGTTGCAATCCTAAGCCCAAATATGATAGTATTCGGAAGGGGGACCTTTGGAATGTGGTAGGATTAGTACCCTTAGAGAAGAGACCACAGAGAGATTCCTCACCTCCTCTTCCATGAAAGGACACAGCAAAAAAGATGACTGTCTATAAGCCTAGAAATATGCTTTCACTGGACACCAAATTTGCTGATGCCTTGATCTTGAACTTCCAGTTTCCAGAGCTGTGAGAAATAACTTTCTGTTGTTGATAAGCCTCCTATCCTATGGTATTTTTATAGCTGCCCAAATGGACTAAGGCCTATATGCACACTGTACAAATAAAAATTAAATCTTGGTTGCTGGTGTACCCCTCCTCCCAAAATAGACTCTCATGGTGAGTAAAAGAAAAAAAAATAATGGACACTTAAGACCCCATATTAACAGCCTCATGGAATAAAACAGTACTCTATTATAAACTTATTCAAGTTGCTCTTCCTAAGAGGTAGCAAGACCACTTCTCTCAAGTTCCTTGTTATTAACTTTTAAAAACATCCACATGCTTTTGAAAGCTACAGCTCAAGTGGTTCAGATGAAACGAGACGTCTGTGATCTTCAAACATTCTTCAAGACTGTATTTTCCTAGTTTGAGTGATGGTTCAGATAAAACTTATTTTTACCCTGATGTATCAGGTATTTCATGAGAGTACATTTTCCCATATTGAGGCACCAAAACTACTTCCATTTTGCCTTCTAGAAGCTTCTGCCATTGTGATCTGGTGCCCCTCTCTGGTCTCAGGTACAATGGTTCACCCTGACTCAGTCTACCAGGTGTACTGGCCTTCCTGTTCCTGCCTCAGGGCCTGTGGAGTCAGTGTTCACTCTGCTTTACAGGTGTCTCCTTCAGGTTCCTGCAAGGCATGCTGGTCCCCATGTCAGGTCCCTGCTCCAGTGTCACTCTATCAGTAAGAGCTCCCCTGACGACTTACTGTTTTAATTGTTTATTTATTTTGAGAGAGACAGAGTACAAGCAGGGGGAGGGACAGAGAGAGAGGAAGACAGAGAAACCGAGGCAGGCTCTGGATATGCTCCGGATGTGCTGACAGCTCAGAGCCTGACATGGAGCTCGAACTCACAACCCATGAGATCCTGACCTGAGCCAAAGTCGGACGCCTCAGCCAGTGAGTCACCCAGGCGCCCCCTGACTACCTATTTAAAATAACCACCACTCCACCCTCAACACTGCCCATCCCACTTCTATGATCTACTTTTTTTCCTTAGCAGTCACCACGGACTAAACCACAATACATCTCAATTATTTACCTGTTGATTATATGTGCCCCACACCTAAACTGTAAGCTGTATAAGATTAGAGACCTGCGGTCTCTCTTGTTCACTGCTTTTTTCCCCCCTCATCTACATGGTGCTTTGCAGAGGGTGGGTACCTAGAATATACTGGAATGAATGAACTCACACACACACAGAATGACTGTAGTTCTAGTATAGGAAAGGATATTCCAGTGGCACTCAAGATTAACTCAAATGCCTTCAAGGGCAAGGCAGGAAAAGCAAATATAAGAACAAGACAATAGGGAATGGTTGATGAGGGCATGACAGAGGGCACTGGCATCCACAGCACCTCTACTCTCCTACACCACTGGTAAATCCATATTCAAGCCAGAATAGTAAGTTGGGGTTATGGTGATCTACAGAGCTGTCAAAGAAGATGTGGCCTTGGGACTAAAGACCAGTTTCTTTTTAAGGCCACCCCAGGGACAAGAGCATGGCTTTACATGCATTTTAACCAGAGCTGGGAACAATCTCTTGGGAAATGCTATGAGTCACACGGGTCTGTCCCATCTATAATATTGGAATCTAAAAACACAGAAACAGAAAACCTCCCACAAGCCAGGCACGGAGGAAAAGTAACTATCAATTTAGAAATCTCAAGTCTCCATCAAAAGTTCAAGTAGAACAGAAACATTTTCATTCAAAAATATGAGAGTTTCTTACTCACAGATGTGTCCTATCTGTGAAAAATATGAAAGGATGTGCATGAGGAAGAAGAAAACAGGTCTTCAACATATGGAGCAGGATGTGAGAAGGAACAGTTAGCAAAGAAATTGGTAAAGAAGATTAAAACTAAGCAGGAAATGATGGTAAAAATTCATATTGACTCATTAAACAAGTTTCCCTTAAAGTGAAATCAAACTAGATATAAATAATATAAAAGAATGCGGGAAGATGTTGGAATTAAAGCATTCCAAGATCTTGTGGTTTTCAAGGGAGAATGGAGACGTTGGTTAATTTTAGGCTTAAGATAAGTATGTGAGAATTTTTTCATCTATAGAAATAGCAACATACATAGCACACAAATTAAATTTGATTAATACAAGGGTAAATTACTTTAAAATAGACAAAATTATTGTAAATAGAAAACACAAGATTAGTAGATCCTAGCATAGACCCAAACATATCAGTAATCACTATTAAAGTAAACAGAATCACAATAAATTTATCAGCCCAAAGAAAGAGATGCTGAGATTCAATTTTTTTTTTTTTATCTTGCTCTCTTCAATTTAAGGGGTTACCTTGCGATGGGAGGGGAGAGGCTATAGATTTGAGTAAGAACTTTCTGAAATGATGGAGATTTTCTATATTCATCAAAGTGGTGGCTATCTGGGTACATACATAAAAATCAGGGATCTTTACATTTAAGATTTGCACATTTACCTGCATGTAGATTTTTAAATAAACAATGTGACTATTTAATACAGAAAGAGACAGAAAGTTACATATTAAACACAGTCAAGATTAATGTTAATTTCAACCCATCTGATTTAAGTATTTTCAAGATAATACATTTTTCTGAACCTCTCTTTTACAAATGTTCTGGCTCTCAGCAGCCGGAATTTGAAGGCATATGTATGAAAGTGTGTGTCCCCCAGAACAGTACAAAAGAGTACATGGAATTTAGAAAAAAGTGTCAAGAGAAAGGTCATTTTTGGTGAGGAGGCTCCCAGGAGGAGGTAGTTTTGGAAACATGCCATGAAGGATAACTGAGATATAGCCCAGCCATATGGGACGGAGAACGTGAAGACAACGCCAAGTGGAGAATCTCCTGTGAGCAAGAGTGAAGATGGGAAAACCAGGGGAAGATTGGGACCACAGCCGCTGGAAGTGGCATTCCAGGAGACAGTAATGCAGGAATAAAAGAGCAAAGGAAGATCTGTTAGAATACCCAGGATGGAGACGAAGGAGCAAGAAAGGGAACAGGGAACCCCGGAATGCTTCTGAGCAAGGTAAAAATATGGTCCACAGCAGGGTGCAGGGGTTGGGGAAGGAGTGAGGGGTCTACCATGGCAAATGGCCTACTGCTGAACTTGAACTTGGGCCTGGGAGCCATGTCAACAGTAGACAGAACCATCAGATAAAAGTCAACTTCCCCTACTCAATTCACTGCAGAAAGGCAGAAAACAGGTACCCAGCTCCTGTAAACATGCTCTCACATGCGCATCTAAACATGCATGCAAGCAGAGGAAATTCTCTGAGGCCTGAGAAAAAGAGAGGGTGGGCAGCCAATGAGATAGCAAGCCCTGCAGCTACCCGCAACCGAAATGTCAGACACCGATCTCAGGTCAGAGCTTCATTTTTAAGAACCTCACACCTAAGGGGCAAATGGTGACACCTGAGGCCCACCCTAGACAGACAATCAAACTGGAGCCCCCTTATGAAACTAGACTCCCAAAGGATCACAACAACTAGGAAAGTTGTAACTAATGAAAAAAGTTTGCCCTTCCCAGGCACGCAGCTGGGAATTTGAGACCACGGGCTGGCCCTCACACTTTTTGTGTGGTCAGAAGAATCTGAAATTGAGAAGTTACACTAGATCCAAGATGACAGTGCCCTTAAATCTCTAGCAAAAGTGTCTACCTAACCAGCCTCAACAATTCTCTCCAGGTTATAATTAACCTGAACTGACAGTCAAGTTCACACAACTCACAAAAGAAAAAGTTACGAAAGACAAAGCGTCAACAGAGACAATAATCAATAGAAGCAAGCCCTGAAAGACTTCAGATACTAAAATGCTCAAATATAAAATATACTGAATGTTTAACACACATCATGCTTAATATGTCCAAAAAAATTAAAGAATTGAAAGACCTGATACAACGCTCTGGGTTAAGATGGCAGACTGAGCACGCATGTCTAATTTTGTTCCTTTTGAAACCCAAATCAGGCTGCAGAATCCTTAAAAATCCAAGGAACAAGCTGCACCCTACTTCTGGAACTAGAGGGTGAGTGTTAGGGAGGGGAAGGAAGGTCATAAGGAAACAGACTGTGTGAAACTTGTCTGAAAACCAGTTAGGTCCTAGATTTCTACCTCTTTCCTATACTGCTAGCTAAGCGCTCTTCACCAACCCTGACAAAAGTCTCCAAGTTTGTTCTCTGTATAAAACAAAGACTCTCTAAGGCATTTGGGTGGCTCAGGCTGTTAAGCATCCAACTTTGGCTCAGGTCATGATCTCATGGTGCATGAGTCTGAGTCCCACATCAGGCTCTATGCTGACAGCTGAGAGCCTGGAGCCTGCTTCAGATTCTGGGTCTCAATCTCTCTGCTTCCTTCTCTCAAAAATAAATAAATGTTAAAAAAAAAAAAAAAAAAAAAAGGACTCTCTGGACTGAGGGATGCCAAGCCAGGTGAGGACCTGCATATTGTACCCAGTGAATATAGATTATATACCCTATGCATATATTATAGAGACCTTCTGCCTCCTTCCACAGGCTCCTAGCACTACAGCCTAGGACCATCAGCCACCACCTTATCTAACAGATCTAAGTCTTCTTGGCAACCTGACTCACCTGGAAGACATGAAGAAAATGACATTAGGGGTTCCACAGCAATTTGCCCACATCGTCCCTTGTGTGAAGCACAAAATCAGTGGAGTTCTCCATTCCGCACACATTCAGAGGTTCTAATTCATTTTTTGGTCCCACACCATAAATCATGAGCAAGCAACCAAGGATAACCATATATCAAGGGAAAACTTTAAAAAGGAAGAAGAGATCAAAATAAAGGAAATGGGGAGTTTGCAGGAAAAAAATAAATGTAAAATTTAGAAGCTATCACTGATACCTTAAAAGAGGTAAGAGAATCTATTGAATTCACAAGTGGAAAGGTTGCTGCAATGAGAAATTGAAAGAGTTCTCAGAAAAGTTTTGCAAAACTTCATATATTAGAGCAGCAAGAGTTAATCACTAATTAGACTGGCCTTACATTGCCATAGTTTCCCCAGATTTTTAAATTTTATGAATTCTTAAAACTTAAGATAGAGACTCATATCCATTCCATAGATGTCAAGTGTGGGAAAGATCATAAGGATGGAGTAATGGGTCCTGATTTCCCTGGATGGTCCCAGTATGTTATATAGACACCCTACCGATGGGGAAGCCATCAGTGCTGACAAAGATGACCGCCATAGAACCCACACCAAAACTCAGCCACTGTCCTTTCAATAGACAATTCTCTTCCCCTTGAGGGATCGTGATTCTGTAACCACAGGATTTGCATGCTTTCATAATGGTGCCATTTATAAATTATTCACGGTGAAAATTACAGTCTCAAATTATAAAAACCCCAGGACAGATTCACAAACTCAAAACACGCGGTCTCAAAAAATACTCATATGAACCTCCGAAGAACAAATATCATGGACCACCTTTATAATTTAAATAGGTGGAAGCCATGTGCTCTGAAAACTGTGACAATCTCTCTGCTCTGTCATTGTACACTGCAAGCTATGTGCTCATAATCAACACCAAGATGTCAGACACCTTCTGTCTAAGAAGAAATGAGATGATATGTGTGAAGAGCCCACCCCTGTGATCAGCACCTAGAAAAATCACTCAAGCTCTGCTGTTTTCTCCTTACACAGATATGCAGATTCCAATTCTGGTATCTACCCCTCCAGACAGAAGGTGCTACTGTGCTCTACGTGCTTCATATGCACCTAAAAATTCCCCTGTGAGAAATTCCAGGCCTCCAAATATTCAGAGTTTATGAGAGGAGGCCAGGCACATCCCAGAACAATAGCCTTTTTCTCTTTCCTTCTGGAGAATGCTGGGGCTCCACACAGAGCCTTTCACCCTAGTCTATGTAAGCCAAGTCTAAATTCAATTACTGTGAAATTAACTAAGCATTAAACAAAAAATCCCAACCTGGTAGTCGTCACTGCTAATTAACTGGCTCCCACTCGCTGCTGCTGCCTGCCTTTCAACAGTGGGCTGACAAGGAGAAGTGTCAAGCACTTGCCCGCAGGGTGGGCTTGAGCTGCCGTGACTTGATTTGAACTGACAAGGCACAGCAAGCTAATATCAGAGCCCTCTTTAGGCAACCCACGTGACACTGGAGGGAACTCACAGAATGAGCAAGGCAGTGGATACAGACCGGCCTAGACACAGAACAGAGACAGGTTGGCATGGGGGCCAGGGTGGTCAAAAAGGAGACTGATGGCCCTGAAAGAAATTGGGGCAGAGAAGCGGTTGCAATTCTGCATTATGCTGAATGACCTGGATAAACTCATGATCACTCAGTAAATACTGGTAGGATAGATAGATGGATGAATTTTATAAAATAGGAAAGAATATCCTCTCGTTTCTTTTTTTTCTCTTTAAGAGCTTCTGAAATTCTATCTCCTTTCTTCCAAGAAACCAATGTTCTTCAAGCTTATTGAGAAAGGTTTTTCTTGCCAAACTCTGAACATATCAGCCCCAGACTCCCCACTCTTCAGCCCACGCATAATGGAAGAATCAGGGGCGCCTAGGTGGCTCAGTTGGTTAAGAATCTAACTTTAGCTCAGGTCATGATCTGACAGTTTGTGGGTTCGAGCCTTGCGTCAGTCTCTTCACTGACAGCACAGAGCCAGCTTGGGATTGTCTCTCTCCCTCTCTCTCTGCCCCTCCCATGCTCACTCTTTCTCTCTTTCAGAATAAATAAACTTAAAAAAAAAAAAAAAGAGGCATATTTATTGAGTTACTTGAGTAGATGTGTATGGGTCTGTCTCTCTGTCAGATACCACGGGGCAGTGTCCACATCTGCGTAATTTACTACCTGCAGAGACCACAAGCAAAGAGGAAGAGGCCTGGTTCAGGCAATACTCTGGGAAAGAGTTTTGATCATTCAGGCTATAGGGATACTGCCTGATAAATAACTCCACTTACCATTTGGGTGCCCTTGTCCAAGATAACTATCTGTACCTAGATACAATGGGATTTTTTAAATGTGAGCTTTATCAAGACAGATCAAAGGATTTGTTAAGAAGAATTAAAATCAGGGATGCCTGAGTGGTTCAGTCAGTTAAGCGTCTGACGTCTGCTCAGGTCATGATCTCACAGTTTGTGAGTTCGAGGCCATGTCGGGCTCTGTGCTGACAGCTCAGAGCCTAGAGCCTGTTTCAGATTCTGTCTCCCCATCTCTGTCTCTCCCCTGCTTGCACTCTATCTCTCAAAAATAAACATTTAACAAAACAATTTTAAATTAAAAATAAAAATCTAAAAATTAAAAAGGAATTAAAATTAAGGAAGAAACTTTACTTTGTTAAATGGTTAAGAAACTACAAATACTGTATAGAGGAAACTACTAGAAAGATCCTGTATTAAAGAGTAAACCCTCAACAAAATGGGTATCACAAAAGCCCTCTTTTCAACACCATGCCGTGATAATGGAAAAGATTCCGGAATTTCCTTAGGCTCTTATCCCAAGAGAGCAAATTCCATACTGTTACTTCAGAATCATGGTCCCACCCATCATCCTTTGCTCAAAAGAACAAAATAATAACCACCCACTGACTACCCAATAGTTATGATTTGTGTTGTTCTAGGGAACATCTCCAGGGCTATAGGGTTTTGCTTCAGGGAGAATGAACTGTTCATTCTTTACATGTCCTTGTCTATGGGGAAAACACAAGTTGGATAAAAATGTTCTGACCAGGGTGGTGATGGCCCAAAGCCAGCATCATAAATTGGGACCCGCAAGTAGATGTGTTCATCTTACTATATCCCTTTGCTGGCTTTCTTCCCCGCCAAAGCCAAAGAGCAAACACCTCATGAATGGCTAACGACTGAAAGTCCTGTGCTAGCAGGTGGTAACAATAGTGTCATTCTGTAATTAGTTTGTAGGTCCAAGGTGATGTTCAGTGATAGCCAAGGAGGCTACAGAAGTATAGCACAGGCCACAGTTGAAGGCTGAAGCCAGCCTAGTTTTCTGAAATTAACAGAAGCAGCAGTCAGGAAATATTCATGATATGGGCTCCAACAGCTTCGATGGAAACTTCTACTGACTCTGGAAGTGAGGGGCTCAGGCCTCAGACCAGATATCAGACAGATGTCCCAGGGTCAGCATCCTCTGATAGACAGGAAGGTATAAATGGCCCTTCAACTTCTCAAACCTGAGCCTCTGCCTTCTTGAGATTGGGCTGTGGTCCCAGCCATCTGGAGCCTCAGAGATTGACTTGTAGCCCATATGTGATTCTTTTGACCCACATTTTTGAAATGAGTACCAACGTGTATACATCAGTTGTTACTACATCTCCGACTTTCAATGACATGCCCAGCATCTCCTGAAAATTGGGAGAGTGGTGACACTACTATTATTCTCCCTGGACGCAGCCACCACCTTGTGAAGGGAGGACATGAACTCCCCGTGTCACAACAGATAACACCACTCCTTATTACCTCACACTGGACTGGCTCCTTTGTTCACACTGGCTACTAGCCTCCAGCAGGCACTGAACTGTGTGGCCCCTGGCTTATGAATTTCTCTGCACCAAAATCTTTGAGAGCTAAGATCAAAATAAAGGTTTTCAAAGGTAAAAAAACAAAATTGTTGGACCTCTCTGCTAAAAGCCTTACCACCATCTCCTTGTCATTCGTGGGACCTTTCTTATCCCATAATCCTCATACCTAGCTCAGTAGATACTCAAGAAAATTATGTAACATTCTCATATATATGTTCCTCTTCCTGCTTTCAGCATGGGACACACCATTCCCTTCTACAACTGTACAAACCCAGGGGTGGCCGACTCAAATGCCCTCAGGGCTCAAAGAGGCCACACAAATGTGTGAAATCGCTGAGCTTAAGACAACAGCAAGACATCAGCCCTCTAGTGAACTGGAATGGGCCACAGCCTAAAGTCACTGCACAGCCATAAACATGTAAGTTAGAGAAAGAAAAAGAAAAAAGTACTATTCTGATTGAATCAGCTAGTCTACTGTTGGATCAGACCAGCTGGCCACCAATTTGTAAAAAGTATTTCAAAACTGCAAAAGTAAAAATCTGGTTTTCAATCCAGGGTCTAAATCGGTTGGGCTCCAAGCTGTTAAGTTTGTGTATCCTGGGGGAGGCACCTGGGTGGCTCAATCAATTAAGCCCCTAACTTCAGCTCAGGTCATGATCTCACAGTCTGTGAGTTCGAGCCCCGCATCAGACTCTGTGCTGATGGCTCAGAGCCTGGAGCCTGCAGCCTGCTTTGGATTCTGTCACCCTCTCCCTCTGCCCCTCCCCTGCTCTGTCTCTTTCTCTATCCCCAGAAAAAATCAAACATTAAAAAAATTTTAAAAGATAAATTCGTGTATCCTGATGAGTTCTGCTTAGCTTGAGCCTCATAATATATGTACATGTACTTATTTATAAATTATGTTCATATACCACTGCACTAATGAATTTTGAACATTCATAACATCTAGTACAAGAAAACCAAATGGCACGCTGAGACCACACCCCTTCCCAGGGGCATCCCTCATCCATGACCAGTCACTTACAGTAGTATGAAGGGCCAGAGTCCTCGCAACTAGTGGGGATAACTCTGGAGTCTTTGCTCATTTGTGTGAGCTCCCTGTGGGTAGTGGAGGTGTTTGCTGGGACTGAACCATAACCCAGCTTTCCCCGTTTCCTCCCCAAACCCTTCTTCCTTCACCCCTCCTACCTGAGAGTGCTACCTAACGCATTCACTGTATGTTAAACTCCATCTCAAAATATACTTCCTAGACCGAGATGCATAAAGAGGTCTGACATTTTCTTCTCCCACCAGAGCTGGAGACCCTACAAACCCTTGGGTTATTCTCATCCCATTTTGGAGAACCGTGCTCAAAGCCAGTGCTGCCCGAGAGAACATTCGGAATGATGGAAATGTTTAATATGGCAGCTCCTAGTCACACATGGCCATGGGGTATTTGAATGGGACTTGTACACCTGAGGAAGTGAACTTAATTAAATAGCTACTCGAGACTAGGAGCAACCAGTGCAGATATAGCTATTTGTAACCCAGGTGGGCAGATAGGAAGGGTCCCGAATAGTTATTTCTCTTTTAATTGAGAAAGTAAGTGTGCAGCAATAAAGAAAATACATATGCAAGAAGCCATTTAACTTAATCACCATAACTTGTTGGGTTTTTTGGGTTTTTTTGTTTTTGTTTGTTTTAAATCACTTCATGCTCTTGTCAGAGGAAATACTCAGTGGCATCGCCACCCCACTGCTCTGAGCTGTCACAGTGAGTTAACCAGGGCAGGTGCTCAAGGGGCTGACACAGGCCTGCCATCTGCTTCTGTTTGACCAGCTCAGTCCTGATATAAGTGAATGTCTGCCAGTTTTCTTCCCAGGAACACTAAGCCTCCATTTATAAGATCTGACCGGGGCACCTGGATGGCTCAGTCAGTTAAGTGTCCAGCTTCGGCTCAGGTCATGATCTCACAGTTCGTGGGTTCGAGCCCCTCATCAGGCTTTGCACTGACAACGCAGAGCCTACTTGGGATTCTCTCTCTACCCCTCCTCCGCTTGTGCACACCCACACACTCATTCTCTCTCAAATTAAATAAATTAAAGCTTTAAAAAATTAAAATAAATAAAACATCAGACCAAGAATCAGCAGCTCCCACCCTGGAAAAACACTGCTGCTCATCCCCAGCAAAGTTTCCCTGGGAGACTGCTCCATCAGCAACCGGGTGAGAATTGGGTGGGCTGCCGAAAACGTATTTGGAAATAAGGGGAGGCCTCCACACCTCTGGAATCCAAATCAAATTGCCCAGTGACTTTAATGAACGACATCTCTAAGCCAGCGGTGCCCAGAGAAAACAGTTTCATTTCTAGGAGAAACCCTTCTTCACTCTCTACACAGCTCCTCCCTGGTGTCTGAAATAATTTCCCAGGCTGTGATGATCAGAAGCAAATGGCGGATATGCTTAGGCCTGGGAGACAACAGACACCTCCGTGCCCTGGGAGCCGGTACAGTGGTTAGAGGTGTTAATGCATTATCTACTCCTCTGGAGAAAGGTTAAAGTTTGGGCTTGAATCACAAGCGAAAATGAGGTCGGTGGCCTGGATAACGCCCGTTGTGGACATTTATCCACAGTATAGAAGCCTCACCCAGCTGGTGGTCTCAGCTCATCAAAGCAGAGAGACAAGAGAAAAATGGGGGGTTAGACACCCCAGAGTGCTTTAGAAATGGAACACTGACTTGCTTTCTCTTAAAATGGCAATTAGGCTATATGCATGAGGGAGAACGCCTCTTGGAGGGAGCGAGCTAGCCACGACCTTTGTCCTTCCCCTCAGAAAGGCCTGGCCGCTGAGGTGTCTGTGCTTCCTTGCAGGACGCCCCTCAGTGTATGATGCCCTCAGTCCTTCACTCTCGGGCCAGCTTCACCTTGGCTATCCAAACATCAGCTCCTCTGATACTTCATTCAACAAACAGTGCTTGTGTGCCCTCTGTGCGTCAGGCCATGCGTCGTCCAACAGACATTTCTCAGACAAAGCTGTGAAAAGGGACACAGTCTCCACCCTGATGGCGATGATAATCTGGAGGGAGAGACAGACACTAAAACAAAAGTATGTTTATGGAGGAGGAGGAGGAGAGGCGGCGGCAAAGAGAGGGAGGTTCAGGGAAGACCTGAGTGAGTCCAGGGATTCGAGGAAGCTTGTTCAGGGGAGAGATTTTTTTTTTTTTTTAATGTTTATTTATATTTGGGAGACAGAACACAAGCAGGGGAGAGGCAGAGAGGAAGACAGAATCGGAAGCAGGCTCCAGGCTCTGAGTGGCGAGCTGTCAGCCCAGAGCCCAAGGTGGGACTCACACTCACGAGCAGTGAGATCATGACCTGAGCAGAAGTCAGACACGTAACTGACTGAACCACCCAGGCGCCCCTAGGAAAGAGATTTTTATGTAGCTGCTTACTCAGCCCCATTCCTCTAATCTGAAGTTCAGTCCACCTCAGTGTTGATCAGTATCCTATGCAAACGCTCACAACACTTACTGTTGTATCAGATCTCCGGGTGCCGTGACTGTCTAGTCTTCTGCACTGTAACTGTCCATTCGTACATGTGGTTGTTAAATGGCTGCCACACACATTGCACTGCTCCTTCCTTTTAGGGCACATTTTAAGACTAGACTTTTTTTTTTTTAATGTTTTATTTATTTCTAGGAGAGAGAGAGAGAGACAGCGTGAGCAGGGGAGGGTCAGAGAGAGAGGGAGTCACAGACTGAAACAGGCTCCAGACTCTGAGCTGGCAGTCAGCACAGAGCCCGACGCGGGGCTCGAACCCACGAACCGCGAGATCATGACCTAAGCGAAAGCCGGACGCTTAACCGACTAAGTCACCCAGGCGCCCCAAGACTGGACTTTCACTCTCCTGTAGGAATAGCCATTTGCCTTGCTTCAGCCAATAAAATATGAGGAAAACACAGCTCCCGGCTATCACCTGGGGCAGAATCTTTAAAAATCAGTGTGCAAGTGACCGGGGTCCTTTCCCCCATTAGAGAGACCCCGGGGAGGTGACACAAGGAGACGAAGTCCCTGAGCCTGGGAGCCTGTTGGTTCACATCCTTGGGAGCTTCGCCAGAGGAAATTTGAAACTGGCCGCCTGTGCACGAAGGGCAAGGAAAGAGCCAAGAAAGAGGCCAGTGACTCCGACTGGTGGGTGGCACTTTTGACAAGTGTATGTTACACATGCAGCTGGTCACAGGTGACCACAAGACAAGTGGATCTCTGCACTAGTCCGGCAGAGTCCTCAGAGTTTATACAGAGTCCTCAACTGGATCCAGTCATGTACACTACCCAAGTGGTCTCAATGCCACCTTACGCTCTCAAGGCCACATTGTTGAAATACCTGCTGGTGTGGGAACGGTAGGTAGAAAGTACATCACATGGACATGGGAGGGAGTAAGGAGCCTCTGCTTGCCTGGGATCCAGATCACAGGTCAACCAGTGATCACATCCTCTCCATTTCCTCTTCCAACAGAGCCCCCTGCTTACTTTATCAGATGTGAAGTATGAACATGAAATAAATGTTGGTTGCATTAAAACATTGAGATTTGGAGAGCGTTGTTACTGACCATTACAGTATGTTAGTTCCCCAGTGGACTGTGAGCTCCTCAAAAACATGAGCTGCTTATATATTTTTGTGTCTTCAGTGCCTAGCACATGGTGCGTGCTCAGTAAATTTTTATCAAATTAACGTATAAAGGTACTTAGAATTATTTTTTAATAAACTTACTGGCAACTCAATTTAGATTTTTTAAAATAATGAAATGATCATAAAATTGATCACCACAGACTGCCAAGATGGGAATTGATAATTGTAGAATCAATGGAAGCAACATCACTGAATGGGACATAGATCATGGAGCACCCAATATACAATAATGTTTATGAAAAGAGCCCAATTATTTGCTTAAAATGTGGACTTGTGTTTAATACAAATAAAAACCAAGTGAAAAAAGTTTAATAACATCCTGGATCCCCTCCATTATTTTTGTAATTGCATCGCTATTGAACTGACACTAGGGGGGAATTAGCTTCATATTCACAAACCAAAGAGAAAGGATCAGTAATTAGGAAAAAAAGTACCAATTCCCCAAGGGTTTTAAATTTGGAATCTACTCAATTACTTCCCCTTGAAAAAGTATATCCATTTTTTGAAAGCAGTTCTCAAGCTCCTGAACCATTCATTCTATTTATAATACTTTATCTTCAATTACTTTTCTCATTGTATCTTTCATGGAATAGATTTCCAATTTCCTGCTTAATTCCCTGCCTCCCACCCATGGGTATCCAAGGCTATGCATTTTAGGGTTGGAACATATGTGAAGTAACAATGCAGTACTATAATCCCCCAAATAACTAAGGAACAAATATTTGTTCTTCATTGTACCTTGTATCACCCACTAATTTGGAAATAGATCCTTTGCTGAGAACATAAAAACAGAACTTCCATAAGTTTAGGAAGATATGCCCTTTTCCAGACTAGCTCTATGAAAAGAAGTCATGAATAACATTACCTTTTAGTGCAGTTTCAATTTACATATCGTTGAGGAATATGAGTCACCGTGAATTCTAATTAAAAGGTTATTATTCAAGCCAAGGTTAAAGGTAGGCTAATTGCTAGAACAAACAGATCTAAATATACCATGTTTGAGACAACAGAAATTTCCTTCTTGCTCACTTAATAGTCCTAGATGGGTGTTGAGGCATTTTCAGAAGGCAGTATTCACTGCACGTGGTCTTTCCCAAGTCCCTTCTATCACCTCATTGGCCTCTACCCTGATCCACGTCCAGCCAGTGGGAGGGAAAAATCATGGAGTAGCATGCTTGAAGGATTTTAATGGGACAATCCTGTAAGGAACACACACCCCTTCCACTACTATTATTGTGGGAACCCAGTCCAATCATCTCACCTAATCAAAGGAAGCTGTCTAGGAAAAAGAAACAATGGACTTGGGGGACATCTAGCAATCTCTGCCAGAACCCAACTTTGGGTTGATTAGCAAATACCAGTGAGGTGTGAGAAAACAGAAGAGACAGAGATAGGACTGACTCAGTTGCTCGGTTGCTCATTTGATTGGTATATTTTAGCTACATCATCAGTGATACAGGATGATGTTGTATCTGCACAAGTTGGCTCCTTTACCATTTCCCTTCCCATGAGGCATCACTAAGAGGTGAGCAAGACAGTGCAACAGGTACGGACTATTCAACAGTTAGTCAAGAAGTTCTCAGAGTATAGTCTACAGACATCTAGGGGTCCCTGAGACCCTTTCAGGGGGACTAACGGAGTCATGAACATTTTTATAATAATACTAAAATGTTATTTGCCTTGTTTTATTATGTTGACATTTGTACTGATGGTAGAAAATCAATGGTAGTAAAATGGCTGACATTCTGGCATAAATCAATGTATGCGCTCACATTAAAAGGTGGGGTGGGGAGAATGTGAGATATGTAGAGTAAGTTTACTTAACCCTTGATTAAATAGTAAAAATTACTATTTTTACTAAATCTCAACTCTTGAGTACACATCTTTTTAATATTCTGTGTGACGAAATGGGAAGGGTAGAGTACTTCTGCTGCCGTGCCCAAGTATATGCTTGTTTCAAACAAAAGTCTATGTGCAACCGTTTCAATATTACCAGCTACTTTTTTCATAAAACAGCATTTTTACTTGAAAGGATGGTTGACAGTCATATAATGGGTATTCAAACTTGGCTACTGGCAAACATTCTCTTGAAAATGAATGAAGAAGGGGAGCCGGGGTGGCTTAGTCAATTAAGCTCCGACTTTGGCTCAGGTCGTGATCTCATGGTTTGTGGGTCCAGCCCCATGTCAGACTCTGTGCTGACAGCTCAGAGCCTGAAGCCTGCTTCAGATTCTGTGTCTCCCTCTCTCCCTGCCTCCCCCCTTCTCAAAAATAAACAAACATTAAAAAAAATTTTTTTTTTTTTTAAATGAAGGAAGGAGGCCTGTCACTTCAGGTAAAAACAAATGACAGTATTTACTGCCAATGAAACAATGTGAGCTTTCAAGTGAAAATTAGAATTTCAAAAAACTTGTATGCACCACTGTAAGCTTAACAGCTTCCAATTCTTAGATATTTCTGATAATATCAGTGAGGATATTAATAAAGGTGATTTTTTAATACACTAAACTGTGTCAATATCTAGGAGATCTCTTAACTCAGTAAGCCAAATGAACAAATATTCCAAAATCAAGCATGGGAGAAAGATTCTGTGGGGAGTCTGAATGGCTCAGTCAGTTGAGCATCAGCCTCTTGATTTCAGCTCAGTCATGATTTTGAGCGCCAAGATGGGCTCTGCACTGAGCAGGGAGCCAGCTTAAGATCCTCTCTCTCTCTCCCTCTGCCACTCCCTCCCCTTCATATGCTCTCTAAAATAAAATGAAAAAAATTTTTAATTAAAAAAGATTTCCTCAAAACAGAAGTCAGACTAATCAATTTTAATGTAACTGAGTAAGAAAATCTTATTAATATGATTTCAGATTCCACATATCTTTAAAGACTTTAACCATTTTTCAAGTTTTGGTATAGAATCCAAAAATAATATCCACAATTACCTGAAATTCCATTAAAATGTTTCTCCTTTCTTTCCAACTACAAATCTGTGTGAGGCCTACTCTTCATATATTTCAATAAGAATAACATATTGCAACAGATTGAATGCAGGAGCCGATATGAAAGAGATATACAGAAATGTAAAATAAGTGTGGACTTCTCATCTATTACAGTGTTTGCACTTACTATTGTAAGATTCAAGAACTTTAAATTCTAAGACAGACTCCAGGGGCACCCAGGTGGCTCGACTGGTTAAGCCTCCACTCTTGGCTTTGGCTCAGGTCATGATCTCATGGTTTATGAGACCGAGCCCCGCACTGGGCTCTGTCTGACAGTACAAAACCTGCTTGAGATTCTCTGTCTCCCTCTCTCTCTGCTCCTCCCCACACTCAGTCACACACACTCTTTCGAAATAAATAAATAAACTTCAAAAGGAAAAAAAAGAAAAAAAGAAAAACAAAGCAGACTCCAAGGCTATCAGATCAAAAGTTACAGACTATCTATCTTAGTTCAAATCTCAGGGCCAAGAGCACACCACAATGCCTTTTCCCAGACTGCGGCACTGAACCAAGTGGTCTGGGCCAGCTTGCAATCTGCCTAACTATCTGGTCTAGAGGGATGTCATAGTGACTGCTAAACTTCAGAGAAGTTATGCCCATGACATTCCCATGATCTAAAAGCTTCCTATCCTCTATTCAAAGAGGTTGTCTTCAAGTAGCTTGAAATGACCAGCTCTCTAGGGCCCAAACTGGCTCTAGGAAGTAATCAGTTGCTTGTCCAAATAATCACAAGTCATCTGCTTACACTTTATTCTTATAATCTGAGAAATAACTCCGTAAAACTCACCAGCCCGGGCTTTTTAACTAATTTGAAAAAGTAACAGGATTTAATGTATGCAGTTAATCAATCTGATTTCCTAAGCACCCCCTCAGAGTGTGGCACTTTGCTAAGTAATAGGCTTGTAAAATGAACCTGGTTAGGGTACCTGGGAAGCTCAGTTGGTTAAGCCCCCTAAGTTGACTCAGGTCATGATGTCACGGTCCATGAGTTGAAGCTCTGTGCTGGGCTCTGTGCTGACAGATGGGAACCTGGAGCCTGCTTTGGATTCTGTGTCTCCCTCTCTTCCCCTCCCCCACTTCCCTCCTTCCTTCTCTCTCTCTCTCTCTCACTCTCAAAAATAAGTAATACATATTAAGAAATTTTTTAAATAAACATGGTTATAACTACAATGTTAGTTTATGTGATTATGATGCTCTCTCAGACTGGACAATCTAGCAGGAAAAAAGAGCAATAAGCCAGGCAATAATATGAAGTATAATGACATAAACTAATATGTACAAGTTTAATGTTCTGGAAGCACATTTTAAAAGCCTCCAGCTGGTCTTATAGAAAGATAAAATGGAAAGAGTCATCATGGAGGGCTTCCCGGAAGAAGAGAACTTTCAGTAGAGATCTCAAGGATTGAATGGGGAATCAGCCAAGCAAAGAGAGAAGGAAACAATATTTTAGGCAGAAGGCACAGCTGTTACTGTTTCCTCTCCCTCCAACCATGACCTCAAGTTCTCCCCGAATTCATAGCAAAAATCCAAGAGATATTTTTGGTCTACATGTCCCTTGGCCCCTTGTGTGTATTTGGCCCTCCCTCTTTCTTAAAACCCTGACTTCTGTTAGCTTCTGTGACATCACAACACACTACTAGTCTTCTCAAACTGACTTTCTGTGTTTTATAATCTCATCCTCTCCTTCTTCGTCACATCTTGACTTTCCTGAAGGCTTGATCCTGAGCCCCCATGCCCTGTGTTCTCTTCCAAATTAATTGCATCAGTGTCCAGTTTCAGTTACGACTTCTGCAAGGGGTCTTAGCAATGTAGGTCCCCAGCCTCTGTGTGGTAGAACAGTGCCCTTTCCTGCCCACATGATCTCCCTACCTGCACAGAACCTCAAACCCTGTCCAACGCCAAAGTCGTGAGTGCTCTCTGATCTTCTTCCGTGATTCCCTCTCCAGAGACCGTCTCCACCACCACTCGGCTTCCCAGCCCAGTACCTGGGGGTTTCCTTCTAATTGCCCTTCTTTCTCATGCCTCTGTCTACTCCACCACCAAGTCCTATTGACTTCACCCCAAATCTCCCTCAAAACAACTCACGAGTCTCCATATCCTCCGCAACCACCCAAATCCCAACTAGACGGTCAATTGCCTGGATAACTGTGCCCACCCACAAGTGCCTGATCTCATTCTTTCAGCCTCTCCCCCAGTCCACTCTATAGACACCACGATCCTTTAGAGAACTGACCCTGCTGCCTCTACTAAAAATGCTATAGTGACTCCCGACCCCTTTTTGTACTAAGACAAACATTCCTTCCCAAAGCTGTGCACGATCAGACTCAGCCCTGGCTCTCCATCTCACGCCTGCATGGTCCAAGTACACAGACTTCCTCGCAATTCATCACCACCATGGGGTTTCCTTGCAGAATGGAGCTTTGCAAATCTTGTTCCCCGTGTTAGGAATGGCCTACCTTCCCCTTCTCCCCCTAGTTAATGCCTAATCATCATCATCATCATCACGCCACCAGGGAAGATACTGATCTGGTAGATAAGGTTGCCCATGCTCATTGCACCTTACTTCTCCTATCCCTGTTGTAATATTATAGTGTATTTGATTATTTAATAATTATTTGATTAATCACCATCTCTCCTTACAAAGACTGTGACTTTCCTGTTTCTATTCTCCTTTCTCTCTTCCAATGCCTAACCGGGGCTAAGGGCCAGGCTTGATGAAGACATTTTGTGAGTGAGTTAAAGTAGCATGTGCAAAGTCTCGGAGGGAACTGCACATGCCTGAGGCTGGAAGGAATTAAGTAGGGTGGGATCCTCCAGGGAAGGAAGGAGATTTCAGAGGAAGAGGATGGGTAGAGTCAAGCCTGGAGAGGCTGCAGAGGGGCAGGGCAGATAGCTATGATAACGGCCGAAACACAAAGTGCCAGCAGCAATCTTGACAAGACATGATGAAATCTGTATCATGCTGGTGTCTACACAAGACTACACAGGAAAAAGCAACTCTAGAGACAGAGAGAGGACTTCAGCTCTTCCGTAGTCTGAGTGATGATAACCAGGAAATATAGACTAGTAGTGGTGACAGGAAGAGTGGAGACAATTGGATTTGAAAAACAGAAAATGAGGGGGGCGCCTGGGTGCTCAGTTGGTTAAGTGTCCGACTTCCCCTCAGGTCATGATCTCGTGGTTCATGGGTTGGAGCTCTGCGTCGGGCTCTGTGCTGACAGCTCAGGGCCTGGAGCCTGTTTCAGATTCTGTGTCTCCCTCTCTCTGACCCTCCCCTGCTCACACTTGCTCTCTCTGTCAGAAATAAATAAAGCATTAAAAATTTTTTTAAAAAGAAAAACAGAAAATGAGGAGGATTCAACAAGACCAGGATGCTCCTTCTCTTCTAAATGATCCCACCATCAACTACCATTTTCCACATCATGAATGGTGTCTCTTATGTCCCCCCCAAATTTGAATTCACTGAAAGCAGTCAGCTTTATCATATCATATTTCCTCTTGACCACGTGGGTCTTTGTAGATCATGATCCCTGACCAAGATCACAGACGCAGGGTTCTGGTAATTCCACTAGCTCCCTGCCGTGTGTTAACATTTTGCCACCTGCACAAATCATTGTTTAATCATAGCTGTTTAAAGTCCTTCTAATTTTTTAACTGTCTATCGCATCCTTCAAATGTCTGAAATCATTGTAATAGTGTTCTTAAGTGTTCATGCCATTACAAATAGACATTTTAAACATCAACTCTTTTAAAATCATCACTGATTAAATTTCACCTTCCATCTAACATTTTTTGTCTCACACCAGAGCTTTTCACAGAGTACCCTTCATTCAGTCTTGAACCACTGACTTAGCATCTGTTTTGTGCTAGACTTTTTTTAACTTTATTTATTTTGAGAGAGGGTGTGTGAGTGGAGGAAGAGAAGAGGGAGAGGAAGAGAGAGAATCCCAAACAGGGTCCACACAGACAGCCCCAATATGGGGCTTGATCTCATGAACCATGAAATCATGACCTGAAGCCAAAATCAAGAGTTGAAAGCTTAACCAGCTGAGCCACCAAGGTGCCCCTAGACATTTTCTAGTCACTGCAGATAAGGTGGCAAATAATACGTGGTTTCTAACCTCAATGAGTCATAGCCTTGTGGAGAAGGCAGAAATATAAGGAGGCACATTTAAATGTTGCCTAATACATATACTAATGTTCTATAAACACGTTTTAGAAGTCCTATGAACACACTTAGGGGCATGGGGAATGTTTCATGTAAGAGGGGATCATATAAGACTTGTGATCTGAATCTTAAAAGATGAGTAAAGTTTGGGGTGCCTGGGTGGGTCAGTCGATTGAACGTCCAATTTCGGCTCGAATCATCATCTCGCTATTCGTGGATTCGAGCCCTGCGTTGGACTCTGTGCTGACAGCTCAGAGCCTAGAGCCTGCTTCAGATTCTATGTCTCCCTCTCTCTGTCTCTTCTCACACTCTGTCTCTCTCAAAAATAAATTAACATCAAAAAAATTTATTTTAAAGCTGAATAAAGTTTGACACACAAGGAACGTGTGAAAGGCTTCAAAGTGAGAACAGCACATGCAAATTCATGCGATATTACAGTAACATCACATGATTAGGTTTTTTTTGTTTGTTTGTTTGTTTAGGAAAATAGCTGAGGTAGCTAAGGAAGTCACATTGGCTTCCTTAGCTACCTCTCACTTTGCATCCTCTTTGGTTATCATTTAGGATTACAAGGAGAATTGTTTTTCATAGATCTCTCTATGGCGTCTTCCCTTTTAGAAAAGAACTAGGAGAAACACAGGATATAGCATATCTTACACCCGTTTCCCTACACCAGCCAGAGAGACTTCTGTGGGCTTTCACAGACATGTCCTGAGCTAATCAATGTAGACACTGGGTTGAGTCTGTAAAACTAGCAACACATCTTCAATAAGGCAACTCTTCATTTCTGAAAAAGACTGCCCTACAATCAATTCCTAAAATCACTTCAGGAGACATCACAGCCACTCAAAAGACTCAAACATACTAATGTAAATAACATATCCCCAAGTATCATATACACCATTAGGGAAGAATGATCTTTTGTTTTTATAACTATTTAATTGCAAGCAAAGTCCTCTGTCTTTCTCCTTGGTCTTCTTGTCTCTCTAGGAGAACAAGAAAAGGAAAAAAAAGAAAAACACCTTAATCACTGATCCCTCATATGAGAAGTTACCAAGACTTCCGTCTTCAGTGGGAATCTGGACCCTTCCAATCTGGCTAAATGAGTGTCTGTCTGTGTTTTGTTCTTGAGTGGCCATGAACTTCTAGACTCCCTACTCCGGATCTCTGGACCACTGTCGGCATCTCCCCTCCATATCCCCAAACTTCTGCCATGGAGAAATACCCCAGGCCCAGCCCCATTGTTCTCTCTTCAAACACTGCTGGAACTCTCAGTTCTCTCATCTCCAAGAAACACATATGTGACCCCCAGCATCAGAAACCAAAGATTTCTTAAAGAACGTAGGGAGAAAATGCACCTTAATGAGACCCGCAGCTCATCAGCGACAGTCTCCTGGGAAACCCACAAAGACGCTCCTACCCAATCATCTCTCTCATTAGCCATGATAGGAAAAAAAAAAAAAAAAGAAGAAGAAAAAGAACTAAAATAGGGAAAGGGTCAACAGCAGTTTTCTGCCTCTGCCAGAAAAAAAAAGACAGGGTTTTTAAAGCTTAAAATGGTCCCTGTTGAAACTGTCATTCCCAGATTACAGCCTGCAGGATGAGGAGCACCGTGGAACAGACAGAAAATCGGCAAGCTTGCACCCATCCGGCTCCCTGGGCACAACAGGCCACCTGTCAGCAGGCACCCTTGCCTGCGGGAGACAACCCCTGGGTGGCTGTAGTCGCCCTGACAGCACCCCGTCCAGAGGCCCGGTATTATTACTGTCCGCCCTTCTGCTGGTGCGGAATTAACTTGTTCTGACTGTGTGACAGTTCTGACGACGACACAGTTTGAGGCAAGGAGCCGGGTCACATGCTGCTACACGCATGGGCTGTCACTAACTGTGCCACTAAAACCAGACAAAACCTTGTCAAGGGAGATAAACTCCTCTGGAGACAGAGGTAAGTGACTCAACTCCTGGCCTGCTTGTGAGGGTTTTGTTCAGTTCAAGGACAGTATCAGCTGACAGAAGGACTTGATGTTTCGGGGAGACACAATCGACACTGGCAAGTGGAAGGAGGCGGAGAGGCAGAAAGAGAAAAACATGCCCGAACAGACACTGGAATGCTGAAGGAGACAGGCTGCCAGGAGGTGGCAAAAGACGACGTGTCCCCACTACTGAAAATCAATGATCTAATCAAATCACGCCTGTTTCACAGTCATGGAACCTCCAGCAGGAAACTAAAGCAATCAACCTTGGCTTCGCTAAGTACGGTCTCTACTGCGTGCTTGACACCGCCCAGGGTATTACAAAGGCTGCAAAAACCTGACGGGCAACTCCTCACTTCAGTGACCTTATGATTTAGCTGTTGGATAAGACCCACTGCCATGGAGACATAGACTGTGGTAAACACAATCACGGCTCTTTTCCCAGGTCTCCATGCCCAGTGGGAATCTGAGAACCTGGAATCCACCCCCAAGAGAGATATAGGAAAGCACTAGGGAGAAAGCACAGAGAAGTTACTCCATCATGACACCCTCCTTGGGCTACCCAAGGTCAGGATTCCAGCCGGTCTTTCCTCTCTTCTTGGCGGTGCCGGAGGCAAGGTCCTCCCAGTTTTCAGCTAGGAATCAGCCACCCTGTGCTGGTCATTTTATCACAGCAGCCACGTGCTCCTTAACTTGCTTGCTCCTAGCAGTCCCCAGACTCAGGACCTTGACAATGTGGCTTATTCTTCCCTCTCCTCCATCCCCTACCCAACCGCAACATACCCAAGTAAATGATAGTAACCTGAGTACCCATCCCTCAAGGGATGGGCTTTGGAGCCATAGATATTTATTTACACCTGGGACATGTATTAGTTGTGTGAATTCAGCTTATTTCATCAGACTTTCCATTTCCTCCGTTGCAAGGACTGATGTAAAAAAGGAAGATGCATTATTACATGGAAGTGCCCAGCATGGTGTCTGGTATTTGGGAGATATGAATGTTGGTTTGTTTTCATCCTCTGAAAGCAACCCTGAATACTGAATTAAGCATACATTTCGGTGTAACGTCTCTAAAATCCTTAATTAGTACTGTCAGTTCTTCTTATTTGCGGATGCCATATTTACAAATTCACCTACTCACTAAAATTTATTTGTGATCAACAAACCAATGCTTGTGGTGCCTGTCATCACTCCACAGATGTATGCAGAGTGGAGGAAAATGTGAGCCACCCAATGCACACATTCCCAGCTGGGGCGGAACAGGGTGACACCCTACCTTCTTATTTCAGCTCTAATACTTTAAACAAGTGTTCTTTTCACTGTCTATTTGGTGTAATCTCTTTCACAATTTTGTGGATTTTTTTTTAATGATTTCATTGCTTAAAATGGTCCCCAGGTAAAAGACAGTCTTTTCCAGGGCGCCTGGGTGGCTCAGTCAGTTAAGCGTCCAACTTTGGCTCAGGTCATGATCTCACAGTTTGTGGGTTCGAGCCCTGTGTCGGGCTCTGTGCTGAAAGCCAGCTCAGAGCCTGGAACCTGCTTGGGATTCTGCGTCTCCCTCTCTCTCTGACCCTCCTGTGCTCAGGCTGCCTCTCTCTCTCTCTCTCAGAAATAAATAAAACATTAAAAAAAAAAAAAAAGACAGTCTTTTCCACAAATGGTGCTGGGAAAACTGAGCAGAAACATGCCAGAGAATGAACCTGGACCACTTCTTACACCATACCCAGGAATTAACTCACAATGAATAAAAGACTTAAATGGAAGACCAGAAACCATGAAATTCCTAGAAGGAAACATAAGTTACTGGACACTGATGTGAGCGGTAATTTTTTAAGATCTTCTTCTGAGGCAAGGGCAACAAAAGCAAAAATAAACAAATGAGATTAAAATGGAAAAGCTTTTGCATAGCAAAGGAACCCATCAACAGAACAAAAAGGCAACATTTTAAATGGGAGAAGATATTTGCCAACGATATAACTGATAAGGAGTTAATATCCAAAATATATAAAGAACTCACACAACTCAATATCAAACACACAAAGCAATTAAAAAATGAGCAGAGGGGCCCCTGGGTGACTCAGTCATTTGAGCGTCTGACTCTTAATTCATCTCAGGTCATGATCTTGTGGTTTGTGAGATGGAACCCCATATCACACCCAATGCAGAGCCTACCTAAGATTCTCTCACCCTCTCTCTGCCCCTCCCCTGTGCATGCTCGCTTGCTCTCTCTCAGAAAAGGGAAAGGGGAAGGGGAAGGGAGAGAGGGAGAGGGAGAGGGAGATGGGGGGGAGAGAGAGGGGGTGGGGAGAGAGAGAGAGAGAGAGAGAGAGAGAGAGAGAGAAGCAGAGGACCTGAATAGACAAGTCTCCAAAGAAGACATGCAGATGGTGGACACATGAAAAGATACCGAGAATTACTAATCATTAGGGAAATGCACTGAAACCACAATGAGGTATCATTGCACACTTGTCAGGCTATTTATCAAAAAGACAATAACAAGTTGGCAAGGATGTAGAGAGAAGGGAACCCTAATGCAATGTGGATGAGAATGAAAAATGATTCAGCTACTATGGAAACCCATATGGAGGGTCCTCAAAAACTTAAAGCTTGAACTATCATACTATCCAGCAAGTCCATGTCTGGGTATTTATCCAAAGAAAAGGAAAATACTGGAGTGCCTGGGTAGCTCAGTTGGTTAAGTGTCCAACTTCAGCTCAGGTCATGATCTCACGGTTCATGGGTTTGAGCCCTACATCGGGCTCTGTGCTGATGGCTCAGAGACTGAAGCCTGCTTGAGATTCTGTGTCTCCCTCTGCCCACAGCCTCCTCAACTCACTCTCAGTCTCTGTCTTTCAAAAATAAATATTTAAAAAAAGAAAAAAAAGGAAAAGGAAAATGCTAATTCAAAAAGATATATGTGCTCCTACGTTCACTGCAACATTTACAATAACCAATATAAGAAAGCAATCTGTTCATCCACAGATGAATGAATGAACATGTGGAATATATGTCCCCCATACATTGTATATACAATGGAATATTACTCATCCACTAAAAAAGAATAAAATCTTGCTATCTGCAACAATATCTAGAGACCTAAAGGATATTGTGCTAAGTGAAATAGGTGAAAGAAAAGCAAACACAGTATGATTTTGCTTCTGTATGGCATCTAAACAAAACAAAACAAAAACAAACTCAGATACAGACAATCTGGTGGTTGCCAGAGGGGGTGGGAGATGGGCAAAATAGGGGAAGGGGAACAATGGCCACAAACCTGCAGTTATAAAATAAATAAGGCACAGGGATACAGTATAATATGTAATAACTTAGTACATAAAAACTTCATATGGTGACAGATGGTAGCTAGATTTATCATGGTAACACTTTGTAATATATTTAAATGTTCAATCACTATGTTGTACACCCAAAATACAATATTTGCATGTTAACTACACTTCAATTTAAAAAATAAGCAAATAAAATGGCCCCAAGCAGACTGCTCAAGTGCTTTCTACTGTTTGTACGTGGAAGAAGGCTGTGATGTGCCTTACAGAGAAAGCACATATACTAGATAGGCTTCATTTAGGCATGAATTATGGTGCTGCTGGTCATGAGTTTGAATGTTAACAAATAAACAGTATATATTAAATAAGGCATCTTTTTTTTTAATGTTTTATTTATTTCTAGGAGAGAGAGAGAGAGACAGCGTGAGCAGGGGACGGTCAGAGAGAGAGGGAGTCACAGACTGAAACAGGCTCCAGGCTCTGAGCTGGCAGTCAGCACAGAGTCTGACGCGGGGCTCGAACCCACAAACTGCGAGATCATGACCTAAGCGAAAGTCAGACGCTTAACCGACTAAGCCACCCAGGTGCCCCTAAATAAGGCATCTTTAACAGAAACCCAGACAGAACAAATAAATTGACCAGTTCACACACACACACACACATGCAAAAATGTGAAGCAGAGGCTCACAAGACCTCAACTCTGTATTTCCCTTAGGAGCATTTAAGCATTTGCTAATTTCATGTTCAAAGTAACTTTCTAGACCATAAATAGCAAGAACAAAGCGCCTCAACATCCATCCTTTTCTCATTTAATTTCCACACCCATCCTTTGAGGCAAGTGGGTAATCGGACGGGTCATTCACCATATTAGGAAAAAGTCACAAACTTGATACAAGTAGTGAAGGATCTTAGAGCAAAAGGAGGCTTGGCAAAGAGTAGAGGTGGTGGGCAGTGGGAATAGACAAGCTCTGTGCCCTGGAAAGTGAGGGGCTTAACTTGACCAAAAGCACAAGGTGAGTACTGACACTTCAGGGGACACTTGTACTTCCCTGGGGTCCCTCGATATTAATCACAGGTCATTTGAGATGCTCTATCTATGCTTCTTTCCCTCAAATTTCCTCTAATGAACTTGGCACTTGTATGGCACTTGACTAGCAAGACAGCAGGACAGCAGGTGATCCACGAAATCTGGGATGTTAGTTCCAAAACCAGAATCTAATGACACATCAATAATATCATGTTTTTCTTCACGGAGTCAACCTCTCAGTTAACTCAGGCAAGAAGGGTGAAAAAAGGCAGGGTGTCTCCATCTAGACGTCATCTCTGCCTCGCTGCCATTTCCGACCCTGAACACAACCTCTCTTGGACAGCACGGGGACTTAAACAGCTAAATAAAACTCTATTATTTCAGAAAAGTTTAGAATCAGTGTTTTGGGGAAAGTAAAGGAGGGTGATAGCCATCTGTTTCCATTCCTTCTATTTCAAATGAGAACTCTGAAGCTCTGGGGGTTAATGTGACAGACTGGGGACCAGAGCCTATTTTTTTCCAATGCCCATTTGAGTAGACTTTCCATACTTTAGTAACCATATGTCTAGATTTTCCAGGAGAACTTTGATTTCTGAAAAGGCTTGCTCCCATCATTGCTTAAGAAGACTTGTACCTGTTAGTTTCTGGACTCTGAATTTTGGGTCAAACAATATGGTCACAACAGACATATGATAATTTATCTGAGACCTCATTCTCATTCTCCTGTAGCTGCTCATCCAAGCCAGTGACTTCTCTTGTCACATCTGTTTGGATGATCCCCACATCAAGTAAGAAAGTGACAGAATTTTAGAACATAAAGTATCCCGATGGGTCGTTGATAGTCAATTCCTTCATTTTACTGGTAAAATTGAGTCTCCAATCCAATCACAAGCGCTAACAAGAGATAGAGTCAGAATATAACACGGGCCTCCAACAAAGGTTACAAAAGTACAAAAGAGTTGGTTAACATACTTGCTCATTCAATATCATGGTGGACATAACTGTTCCAAGAGCCTCAGAAGATACGTTACAAACAGATTCGCACAAAACAATGGTAATGATTAAGACCTTTGGGTGTCTCCCGTTTGAGAGTCTGTAGGCTCTGGTTTCCTTACTGGAACAATATTTATTGGCCTGCATCATCATGAAAAACGATTGCCCTGAACACCTACCTGCAAAAACAACCATGAAAACATTTACCAGGGTTTGTATAATAAAAAGAACACCTTGAATAAAACACAGACGCCTACTCTACATTTTATTAGCACTTAAAAGTCAATTATCGCTTCACACCAGAAGTGAAAGCAGCGACATGGTCAGGCTCTTAGCAATAAAACCACACAATTCCATCTCTCTGGTCACTCAGAGAACTTACTCGAGCTGCCAGGAGCCAGGACATCACATTGGGAAACCAATGGTTTTAAATGGTTAGAAAAGCAAACAATGATTTGTCCTCCATGAATATATGCCATTAAATAAAAGTACTGTTTGAGAGGCACAAAGGTTTATAAATTAGTGGGTGTGGGGCAATGGAAGAGCATGGGAACTATCATCAATATACCGGCTTGTTTCCGGAGGATGTGGTGGTAACTGGGCTTTTTATCTCCTACACAAAAATAGAAAAATAGCTGACTCAGTACAACAACCTCTTGGTTGAGCATCCTAACTCGCACCTCTTGCCCTTCTACATTCTGCACGAAACAGGTTCATCATTCCAGCCCCAGCTCAAAACCCTCGGTGATTCAGAGGAAAGCCAGAGCAAGGAAGTGCCATTTGATTCCTTACAGTGATGGTTTGGGTGATGGCCTGTGACCTTACGTCACAGGAAGACAGAAACCACGTTGGAAGATGTTGTCCGAATGCAACCAAAAAACCACATGGGTCACAGGTGGACCCACCGTACACTTCAGTTTTCCTGGTATATCCCAGTTTGAGCGTGCTGTCACAACTAATACCATCCCTGCCATTCTCCTAATTTGGATGATAAATGGTATGAGAACCCTCGTTATGAGCATTACAATGCCACATGCCCTCCACCAGCGCCAACATTTTTTTACCAGAAGTTAGAGACGCCACAGGCAGCCCTCAGGACAGCTTACCAGTCTTCTGATCTCCTCCGCCAGCCAGCACCCCATCGCAGGCACAAGAGTGCAGAGGAACACCACCAGGATTGGGGGAATACATCAGCTAGCAGACGCCAACTTCATGCTCGGGCCTGAGGTTTCTTCGCATCTTTTCATTGTGTGCCCTGGGCATCTCGTGTTATCCATCTGAAACCACAGAAGGATTCAGGCTTCACCAGTTATCATGATGCTCGTCTGCCTCCTTCATGCCCAGCATCGCCAAGTCAGCTAATACAGCAGCCCCATGTGTTAACCAAGGGAGAGGGACAAGCTTTCCACCACACAGGGAAATGAGGTTGTCACTAGAAGACCCTGGCTAATAGATTTTTCTTTAATTATAGGTTAAAAGGCGTAACCTTGCTTAATTCTGAAATATTTAAACTCCAAGTCCTTGATGTTTAAAGGGAGGACCCCAAATAGAGCCCATATCATCCTACTGAAGTTCCTCTAACAAAAAAGGAATTTCAAATAGTCATTTTTCCCTCTGTTTTGAAAATAAACATTCCTAATCCTATCATCACACATCTATTAACATTTTGTATCTTCCTTTCCGGTCTTTGTCATGTGCATAACATTTCCAGTATACGTTACAGTATACATATAATTTTCTATCATGCTTTGATCAAAACCACTCTTCCAAGTTGTTACACAGAATTACCAATTATAATTGTAGACCCTTCACGGTGTTTTTTGAATTGATACATTACAATGTAATGATTTCCCTGCTTTTAATACTTTATTTTTTCCCCTCTTTCTACCAGTACAAGACATTTTGCTAAGCACTGGGAATGGTAAAGTTAACAAAATAAATGTTTTTTACTAAGTAAAAAAATTGTGGACTCGTTTTGAAGACTAAATTTGAATTCTTGTCACATTTTGAATGGCTCTGGTATTCTCTTTGTGTGTGAGTCACAAACTTGAAAATAAAGGGGATGAGAAAGAGAGGGAGAGAAGACAAGGAAGAAGAAGAAAGCGGGGGAAGGGAGAGAGGAAAGACAACAGGGAGAAAAGGGGGAGGGAAGGACTTATAATTACAAGGATAAATTGAGGGTCTTCTGTTCTGACATTTGCTTCATGTAAATGATGGAAATACCATACCAATTCATTTGAATACATGTCAAGTCTCTCCATGAATTATAATAAATGTCAGCATCATTCTAATATTTAAAAACAAAAGCTATCTATAATTCAGACATGACCCTTTCCCTATCGTCTACTCCATCATGTAAAATATCCATTGCCTGGCCTTTACGGCCTCATATGCTCTAGCCCACCATAACCAAGCCAATTTTTCTCCACACAAAGCTCATCTCTAGTCAGGACTCCTTACTGGGAAACACAGAGACGTGGCAGCTTCAGTCAGGGAGAAGTAGCTGGCGTCAGAATAAACCTTCCATAGCGAAGAATTATAATCCATGGACAAAATTTTAAAAATTAAAAACTAGGCCTGAGTGACTCAGCCAGTTGAAGGCCCAACTCTTGATTTCAGCTCAGATCAGGATCCCAGGGTTGTGGGATCAAGCCCTCCACTGGGCTCCATGCTGAGTGTGGAGCCTGCTTAGTATTCTCTCTCTCTCACTTCCTCTGCCCCTCTCCCCCACTTGCACTTTCTCTCCCTTAAAAAGAGAGAGAGAGAGAGAGAAATAAAAGAAATATAAAACTATTTGAAAGCCCTGGAGAATAACTAAAAGCATGCATAAATTGGAAAGTAGTGAACACTTGAAAAATAGAAAACTGGACTGGATAAGATCACATACGTATCCAGAGTGTGTTGAAATCCCCAGTCCAAGGGTTGCCGGTCAGCTAAAATTCAAGCAGAACTAATGCCTTGTTGGCATGAAGCACCTAGGGACAAAGTTCACTCCAGAGGGGGTGAATAATAACAAAGGAAATCCAGAAATGAAGGAGCCAAAGAAAGGACCCCCCCCAAATCTGATCTATAATCTGCATCAAATCTTTGGCTGAGGTTTATACTACAATTGCTCAAGGAAGACTGAAAGAAATCCAGCAGAAAGCAGTAGCTTTCAGGCTAGGAGAAAGGAGCAGAAATATTCGATGCTGGCTACTGGAGAGTAAGAAGACTTTGAAGTTCAAGTCTTTCAAAGTTAGGGGGTTTTGCTAAACACCTTGGGCTTTCCATTGAAAATGCAGTTGGTCATATTTTAGGATTAAAGTGTAGGTCTCTGGGGCACTGGGTGGCTCAGTGGATTGAGCATTTGACTCTTGATTTCTGCTTAGGTCATGATCCCACAGTCATGGGATTTACTCCGTGTCAGACTCTGTGCTGAGCATGGAGCCTGCTTAAGATTCTCATTCATTCATTCATTCATTCATTCTCTCTCTCTCTCTCCCTTCCACCCTCCCTTCCTCCCTCCCTCCACCCCCTCCCTCTCTTGTGTGCTCTCTTAAAAAAAATTAGTTAAAAAAAATAAGAAAATGCATGTCTCTGAATTAACTTTGAATTAACTCTGAATTACCAGCCCCAAAGAGCTGGTAAGTTTCTTGAGGGGAGAAATTGCACTTTATGCACATGGCAAGGCTGACAAACAACATGGAGCGTGCGATTTGGCTCATCCCCACGGGCAAGGCACTGTGCTGAGTGTCATGGGAAAATCTTCCAGTGAGTTAAAGAGATTCGGCCTTCAAGGCCCACCCTCCAATGTACAAGGTAGGCAGGCACACAAATCATCCTGACCCAAGCAAAACTGAGAGAAAACAAGAAGTGTCCTATGAGAATTGAGGATAGAAAATGTTTTCCAACCTGGGGTATCTGGAAGTTCCTAAAGAAATTGGAATTCAATTAAGTTCTTAAAAGAGAAACGTTGTTTTTCAGGTATTGGGTGCCCTTTGGCCTAGACCATGCCAGGCATGGTGCTAAATACGTATGTGCATAATGTCATTTGATCCTGATAAAACGTCCATGAATTCTGTCCCTTTATTTTCCATTATTAGTGATGAGCTTGGTCTTAGAGGTCATGCAGGAAGGCCACATGACTAAGAAGTGTCCAGCAAGTGGACTCAGCCCCGGAGATAACCTGACTCTGGGACGTGAGGTCTTAGCCACTATTCTACTCTACATTAATGGGGAGAAAGAGAAGAAGACTAAGTCCGTTCACACAGAAAGACACAAAGCAAGTCACAGAAGGGAATGTACACAGTGGTAGCATGAGATTATTGATTAGAACATTGGGGATAAAGGATCTTAAAAACCAGACTCGAATTTTTGGCATTTCCTTCCATACCCTAAGTATACTCTGAGTTAAAGCTCTTCTCTGATAGCTTTTTGTAAGTCAATGAGTCATTTCTAAGATATACTTAATAACTATAGTTAGCAAACTCACAATAATGCAGTTATTCTGTTATCTGTGAGAGAGCACTCTCCCTCCCTCCCCCTCTCCTCTGTTTTCATCACAATGTGACTTGTTACATGGATAATGGAAACAAAGACCTCTTTGTGAGCAGCCTCTGCTGTGATGAATTCAGAGTGGTTGGTTCATGTCATTGAGTTTGGTGGTCAAAACATCAGTATTCATATCATCTATATACCATCAGGACAGGTTTAGATAAATGAGAGACACTCATCATCTGTAAAACAAACTCATGTATATTATTGTAAAGTACCCTCAAGCTAACTCTGTTCTGCCTCATCCTCAGCCCCTCTGAATTTAACTCAATCTAGCCCCCATCCCCTTACCAAGAGATCAGAAAACTTTCCCCAAGGACTACCCTTCACTGGAGTTAATGTCACAATGGTCAAACATTACTCTAGTTTTACTTCTCCCTTTGAAGGTTTACAATTGAGTTCAACCAGGGGAGAGGGAGAAATTATTCCCAAGTTTAATCAAAAAAGAAAATACTAGTGCATTTATCATAACTCTGATAATTATTAAAGAATGCCTAATATCAGTCATCTGTGCATCACAAACAATGCTACAGTTGAAGGGTATGCCCTCTCGCGTGCTTTAGACCAATCTTATCCCACTCTCAATTTGCAAAAATAATTACACATTTTTGAATTCAAGGCTTTGGGTACTATTGTTGACTGAAGCCCTTGAAATGCGCACTGATTACAGTGCCAATGTAATGTACATTAGCTGAAAGCCCAAGTATTCTACAATAACCTTAAATCAGAGAGAGTTATAAGAGGCTAATAATGAAGATGAAGTAATGCTGAAAGTACTAGCCTTTTATTCTGAACTCAAGAAATGCATTAGAAAATATGTTTTAAGAATAGGTCAGAGAGAACATAAATGCAAAGTAGAAGAAAGGAAAGAGGAGAAATCTCTGTTGGGCTGGGGAAGGAGAAATGGAGAGGGAGGGAGGGAGGGAGGGAGGGAGAGAGGAGCTGTGCCGTAAAAGGATATGCATAATTTAGAGAATAGAAAGTGAATAGACTCCAGAACAAAAGTACCATCCATTTAGATGGTGACAATGATTTCCACCATACCCAGGAAGATCCTATCTGCAGTCTCTAAGAAGCAGCATCTGAAACTGAGGGCACATTTACATGAAAATCTGCAAGAGTGCACTCCCATACTACATTCTCAGAGACCAACCTCTCCTCTGTACCAACCGTTTCGTTTCCAACAGCCTACAATAACCTGTCTGAATCTTAGGATTAAACATTTTTAAAAAGAGCACTATGGAAAATAAGTAATGAAATCATTTAAGAGTGACGTAAGAGCAAAATATACGATAAAGCATGAAGACATATTAGTCTATGAATTTTACGTCTTGTGATCTCAGTTAAATGTGCAAGGAGGATTGCAAAGTTGCCTCCTGGCTTCCTAACTTCTCAAAGATGAGAAATATGGGTGCAGCAATAGTTCTCAAACTTTTAGTCTCAATCTCTTTACACTTACTGGCGGACTCAAAGAGCTTTCCTTGTGGGGGTATATGTTAACACCTATCGATATTTATCTTATTGGCCATGGAAACAAAATTTTAAAATATTTATAAACTCTTTTAAAAATAAACCTGTCACATATTAACATAAATAAGATGTATTTACTAAAATTAACTATATTTTCCCCAAAAAAATGAGAAGACATATTCTTCTTCACATATTCTTGATAAGGTCTGGCTTCATAGAAGGCAGCTGGATTCTCATATCTGCTTCTGCCTCTAATCTGTTGTGACCTCACACCTGTGTAACCCTTAAAAAACTCCACCGTATGCTCATAAGAGAGTAAGCACACAACAGTTAAATACAATCTCCATATTACTAGGAATGCAGCTTGTTTTTTTTAAACTCTGGCAACCCCCATGGATTCCTGATGGACACTCTGAGAACCACGAAGTTCTCAGAAATACAGGACCTATAAAGACAAAAGCAAAGATGGCTCAAGAGGTATATGTCCTTTCGAGAATGAGTTCTGAGGGAAAAAAAAACATGTCTCTCTGAGTCATAAAGGGAGTGACATGCAATGAGGTGTATTGCATGTTCAACACCAGCCCCATAACTGATGCCGCGGTGAGTGGTATGGGATTGGCCATTCCGAAAGGAGATATACACACATTCCCTATTTCCCATAATTTATAGCTCCTGGACAAGATGTGAGTTAATGAAATCAATACTTCCTATAATTGATGTCAAGTGCATTTTGTAATTATGTTTTGTGGTCTGTGATTTTTATGAGCTTGCCCCATAAAACAATTAACCACTCCATAAAAATAGTTTTGACATTGTTTTTTTTTTTCACTTAAAGTCCTCTACTGTATACCCATGTCGTGAAAGAAGGATACAATAGCACTAAGCTTTATGATTTTCAATACCTAAATAAGAACATTTCTTCTACCTCTACACTACTCTCACTACACTATTTATAAACCTAACAAAATCACACCATGGTTAAGAGAATAATTGTGGAGTCAAGATGCACCTGTGTTTGAATCCCAGTTCTACCCCTAAATAGTTTTATAACCCTGAATACTTTTCTTTTGTGGAGCCTCAATGCCCTTATATATAAAATTAGAGTAATAAGAGCAGCCATCTCATTAAGTCATTGCCAGATTTCAGGGTAATGCAGACATTTGTGTCAAATATACAACAGCTGCCTCCCAGGAAAATAGTTCAGGACTGACATCAACAGACCTGACACCTGGTGTTAGTGTAAGCATTACTGGTAACATTCATTCCCCTTTGCAGCTATCAGTTTAGTAATTAGAAATTACTGGTAATATTCATTCCCCTTTTGTAGTGATCAGCCTAGGAATTAGAAATTCTGGCTTAGGTCACAGGAGACAAAATCAACTTTGGGAGGAAGAAGTGTAATGGTATGGATGTTTGTTCAGTAAATATTCACTACCCAACACCTCGGGGAGTAGAGTTTACTTCTCCATCCCATTTTCTCTTTGGCCAGGAGCAGGTCAGTAGAAGGTAAGTCAAAGGATTTAAATGTGCCTGCAAAATAGGACTCAGCTCCTGCTCTCACCTGATCCACCATCACAAGAGCTGTCCTCACTAGTTTCTGTCCTTCCGCCACACCCCCAAACACACACCTGTGAAGCAGAAGGGACACCATCCCACAGCCTAGAGTGCTTTGCAGCAGGGTCTGCAGACTGAGGCTGATCTCCGGCTTACTACAGCCAAACCACAGTCAGCCAGCCTGTGAGGACACAAATACTTTTGATATACAGCAATGTTTGGGGATACTTTGTTACTCAGCATCATTGTGGTAATAGCTGATTGATACAAATGGTTAGGCAGAGTGTCTGGCAAAGATTTTTCCAACTCCTAAGAAGAGACATCCCAGAAGAGGATTCTGGATGTTACACCAGGATCTGGCTGCAGCCATCTTGTCACCATGAGGAAGCCAGCCTCACACTGAAGAGGCTCTGTCCTTATTATCATTGATCACAATGAGCCCACTAATGAAGCCCTGTGTTGCTTGACCTTCCTCTGTTATTCAATATTAATCTTTTTTTAAATGTTCAGTCCAGTTAAAACACAGCTTTCCACTTCCTATGGGAATCTCCTGCTAGTTTTGTTTCATTTAAGATGAAAAGAATAGTCACACAATGCAAAGACAGTGTAAGTACAACAGCAGTCACAAAAAGGGACAGAGCCATTGGAGCCATTATCTAATACCTTAGGACTCCAAGTCTTCAAGAGGGGTGTCTTGAGGTCTGCTGAGGTCAATCTTGACATGCTTTTCCTGTGAGACAATTATTGTATATTTGACACAAATGAGAAGGTTTTGGGGTGTGTGCTCATGAGCCTCTGGGCAACCAGGCTACTTTATGTAGGGAGAATTTTCACCGAGCAATGGTCACTTAGAACTAAGGCATCTGGGGGGCGCCTGGGTGGCTTAGTCGGTTAAGCATCCGACTTTTGCTTAGGTCACGATCTCGCGGTTCATGGGTTCCAGCCCCGCGTCGGGCTCTGTGCTGACAGCTCAGAGCCTGGAGCCTGTTTCAGAGTCTGTCTCCCTCTCTCTCTGACCCTCCCTGCTCATACTGTCTCTCTCTCTCTCTCTCTCTCTCCTAGAAATAAATTAAAAAAAAAAAAAAAGAAAAAAAGAACTAAGGCATCTGGGGCTCCTGGGCGGCTCAGTCAGTTGAGCATCCAATCTCAGCTCAGGTCATGATCTCACGATTCATGAGTTCAAGCCCCACGTTGGTCTTGCTGTCAGCATGACCCTGCTTCAGATCCTCTCCCCTTCTCTCTGCTCCTCTCCCTGTCCCAGTCACCTCTCTTTCTCAAAAATAAATGTTTAGAACTAAGACATCTGACTAATTTGTGGAGTATTGAATGATTGGGGCTTGGGCTCGTTGCTAAACCTCCATACCTTCCTCAACTGTTGAGTGAGGTCCCTTTTTACCAGGGTCTCTGGCAGCTCAGAAAACAGTACGAAATCAGCCTATAAAATGTGTTTCTTGTTAGATTCTTGCCCCGCCTGTGCCCATTAGCCATCAGTGTAATGCTGGGCAGCATCACACACATTCAGGCCTCCCGTGGGCCCATAGCCACCCAACTTCTCTACCCAGCTGGGCTGGCACCATACCTGTTGGCTCAAACTTCCATACACACCCCCACAGGCTTCTGGCTTCCTTATTCATCCTCCCACATCCAGCTTCTCCATGTTCCCCCTTCACACTCAGTGCTGCCTTCCCATTTGCAGCCCTCAAATGCCTCCACACGGCACAGAGTAGTCTGCGGGAGTTGGCCACCGGCTGGTCAAGAATAAGTCTGTTCACCTATTTTCCTCATATTCACCCTCATGCAGGAAATCTCTGGCCACAGCTATTGAAAGACAGCATTTGGCCACTGCCACTCTGGTTGATGGTCTACATAAAATAACTTGGCTGCAGGGATGGCTATCCTCTGGGGCATTCCCTCCCCCACCCCACTAAGCCTCGGCACCTGAGGTAAAATGATGGAGGGGGAGGGGAAATCTCCCCTCTCCCACTTCATGTTGGCCTTTGTCACCTGAGCCCAGCTGAGACACTTGCACATATACATACTGAAAGAAGTAAATTGCAAGACAATTTTTCTTCAAAAGCCCAATTTGTAGAAATCAACATTCAATTCTCTACCTCACAATAACATAAAAGATACACTCATTCAACCAAGAAAATTTGGGAAATATGGTAAAATGATAGCATCTTCTGTCATTGAGAAGCTCCTACCACTTGGAGAAAAAATTGTTTTAGCTGAAGTTTGGCCTGGAGTAGGAAAAAGAAAGATCCCTGGACTTCCTCTCACTGACTAGTCATTCCTCCTGTCAAAAAGCCTAGATGTTGTAATTCCATAACTCAGTGCCCAATACATTCAGGATACCCTGCTACTTCCCGGACCAGAGGAATGCAGACAGGCAAGACATCACGAGGTCCCATACTACCAGACAAGTACTGTGCAGGGTGGGCCACGGGTCAGGAAATCAAATAATTCTACCTGAATTTAGGGAAAAATTACTGCTGATGGTGTCCAGTATATGCTTTCTGTCCAGGTCTTCTGCTTACCTGAATTTTCTATCATTACTACACACACACACATCAAAGAGGGCCATAATATTTGACTTGAACCTATCCCATTTAGGGACTTGACCAGTCCTTTTTAAAGGCCTCAAGGGGCGCCTAAGTTGCTCAGTCAGTTAAGCGTCTGATTTCGGCTCCGGTCACGATCTCGTGGTTTGTTGAGTTCAAGCTCTTTGCATCAGGCTCCATAATGACAGCTCAGAGCCTGGAGTCTGCTTCAGATTCTGTGTCTCCCTCTCTCTCTGCCCTAGCCCCAACTTGTGCTCTGTCTCTATCTCTCAAAAATAAAAACATTAAAAAAAAAAAAGTCTCAAGCCTGGGGCACCTGGGTGTCAGCAGGTTGAGCATCCGACTCTTGATTTTGGTTCAGGTCATGATCCCAGGATCAAGGGATCAAGCCCCACATCAGCCTCCAGACTGGACATGGACCCTGATTAACATTCTCCATCTCCCTCTGCCCTTCTTCCCTGCTTGTGAGTGCATGCTTCCTCGCTCTTAAAACATACACACACGCGTGCACATACACACACACACACACACAAATAAAGGTCCCAAACCTATTTTATTAAGCTTATTTGAGAGAGAGTGTGTGTGTGCTACATGCATGTGCACACAAACAGGTAAGGGCCAGAGAGAAAGGAAGAGAGAATCCCAAGTAGGCCCCACACTGTCAGTGTGGAGCCTGACATGGGGCTCCAACCCATGAACCATGAGATCATGACCTGAACCAAAACCAAGAGTCAGATGCTTAACCAACTGAGCCACCCAGGTGCCCCCCCAAACCTATTTCTAATTCCTCCTTGCCTTTCAGTAAACTTCTACCCTTGGTTAAGAACGCAGTCTTGGGGTGCCTGGGTGGCTCAGTTAGGTATCCAACTCTTGATCTTGGCTCAGGTCATGATCTCATGGTCCTGAGATGCAGCCCCATGTTGGGCTTCACGCTGGGGGATGGACTCTGCTTAAGATTCTCTCTCCCTCTCTTCCCTCTCCAGCACACTCTCTCAAAAAAAAAAAAAAAAAAAAAAAAAAAANNNTTTCCCCCCCCCCCCCTCCCCCCCCCCCCACCTCCCCAAAAAAAAAAAAAAAAAAAAAAACAGTCTTCACCCAGCCAGCAAATGCATACTAAATCCCTACTATGCACAAGGCGCTACGCTGCTTATTAGGTTCTTCATTAGACCTTGAACGCTCCAAAGCCACATGCGCACAGTTGCCCTCGCCATCCTGCCAGGGTCAAAAGCAAATGTTTAAATCCATGAAGAGTATTCTTGCCACTCTTTCCTGGGGCCCGTTTATCTCATCACTGTAAGTAACATGCAGAAAGTTAAATTGAGCTGTTAAGTCACTTTTCTATATCCGGTCATTCACTTCCTAGAATCTGCCTGTTCTCCCAAAGACACAACTGACAATCAGAAGAAATGAAAATGCCCTCTGTGCTCCAAGTCCCTTTTCTTCCTTCCTTGAACTTCAAAGTGACTGGAGATCCATTTGCATCAAGAATGGGAGTAACTTTCAGTCTCCCATTAATCAGGAATGATCGATTCCAAAGGTTTCTGAAACGTTGGCAGATCTCCCACAAAGCAGCCACGGTGATCTTCATAAAGTGTAAATAAAATCATGTCACTCGTCTTTCTTAGAAGGAAATGGGATTTCTTACTTGGAAGTATAAGGCCTTCACCGTCTCTAAAACTACCCTTCCCACATAGTCCCTTGATATCCCTATCACATAATTTTCTGTCGCTTACCACCATCTGAAGTTGCTTTATTCATTCGTGTAAGCAGCTCCCCTTAGAATGGGGTAAGCTTGCCCTCCCTCACCAGTGGGCTCATCTGCCTCATTGGCTGTCCTTTGTGCGGCACCTCTCAGAGTACCTGGCTCATAGTAGGCAATGTAAGTATTTTCTAATGAGCTACTTTAGTAACTTAAAAAATGGATACTTGCTCCTCTTAATATTTTATAAGCACTCTTGGTGAAGAGGGGCAACATCTTCCATCTAAGAAATTTCTGGTGTTTTCAGTGGGAGGTCCCAACAACCACTTTCTCAGCCACCATCCCAGGACTGGTCATGTTAGTCATTACAACCTTTTTAAACTTTTAGAAACAAAGAAGCTCAGTGAACTTGTGGGCCCTGAACAGCTTCGTGAACCACCACAGAAGTGTGGTTAAGCTCAACCCAAGTTGTGGTCCCTGTAATATTTTTGGTTTCCTGAGAGGTTGGGTTTTTTTTTTTTACCTTTCAGAGACGCAAGATCTTACATCTCAATACAAGCACAGAACACACCACCACCTTCCTTTTCTCCAATAACAACAAAATATGGTGATTACTTGTTGTGGATTTTTTTTTTTAGTATTTAGTATTTTTTTTTAGTATTACCAGAATGGAAATCTTTCCTAGTTCTGACATGATAGCTCCTTGTGGGACCAATAGTGAAGAATTCTTTAAAGCACCGTTTAAAATCTATGAAATCAGTACACATTAATTAGTGACCATAGTTTAATTAACTATGAAGTCACAAGAACTTATTTACTAGGGAGAGTAAAGTTAAAGTACCCAGGCAAGCTTGCCTTAAAAATGTGACTGTAAAAGTATCCTAAAGAAGAACTAGAGTCTGGGCAACCAGGGCTGTTACTACAGTCCTTGAGTTGTCCCTCTTACTGTGGAGGCAGTTCAGAATCTGTTTTTCCAATCAAGAGTGACAGACAGATGGTGGGTGCCTGGGTGGCTCAGTTGGTTAAGCGTCCGACTTTGGCTCAGGTCATGATCGTAAGGCTCTGTGCTGACAGCTCGGAGCCTGAAGCCTGCTTCAGATTCTGTGTCTCCCTCTCTCTCTGACCTTCCCCCACTCGTGCTCTCTTTCTCTCTCTCCAAAACAAACATTAAAAAGTTTTTTAAAAAGTGACAGATAGATGGTAGGGAACCTGAGTGGCTCGGTCGGTTAAGAGTCCCAACTCTTACAGTACATTGCTTTCCACTCTCAAAGTTTTGTCTGACAGGCAGAACTGTAATAGACCCAATGTCTACCATTTTTTAAATTTGGGTGACTGCAATGTCTAAGTATGTGAGTTACTTTTATATTAGTAAAATTTTTTTGAAATTGCATTAAAAAAAAGAGTCCAACTCTTGACTGTGGCTCAGGTCATGATCTCACGGTTCACGAGATCAATCCCCAAGTCGGGGTCTGCACTGAACAAGGCATTTGCCTGTGATTCTCTCCTTCTGCCCTCTGCCCTTCTGTAACTCCTGCTCTCAAAAAGGGAAAAAAAAATTTTTTAAGTCATGGACAGATGGGGACACAGATGACTCACAGAACCAGCAAACGCATAAGCCCTCAGATATCAGCTTGTCCACACCTCCATATAAACCAGCCTGAACATTCTTGGCCAGGGAAGAAAATTCCACTGGGAAAGCAACTGCAAACGATAGGATCTCTTTGCCACGGCACCACCGCGGCCGGGCCTGGCAGTCAGCCTCACTGCGTGGAATTGCAGAGGGCAGATGGTTCTCAAAGAGCTCATTTCTTCCACTGCAAGTCATGGTGAGGTTTCGGTCCAGCGAATACACAGAAGTACAAACCAAGTTCATCACTGGGGATGGAAGCACGGGAGGATGAAAACAAAACCTTTGGAATCTGTTGCTGAGAAGGAGAAAAAAGTCACGGCAGTCGTTGAAACACACGTGCAGATCCATATCCAGGTTTCCTCCTTCCTGAGACCCCAGGACATGCAATTCAGGACCACCGTTAGCTAATGGGCAGGCCGGGCTGGCTGGAAACACCAGTACTTCTTCTAGAGGCAGTGAGGCTTCAGCTCCATTTCAGAGGCACAGATGGAGTATTTCAGAAGGCTACCCTGCCTTTGTTATTAAGAAGCTGTACATCATCAAAGGAGGCTGCAAAAGGCCGTATTCCCAGAGGGTTTCACCCTCCTTCCCTACCAAGTGCCTAAACAGGCTCATTTATTCCCATCTTATTCATTTCCTTCTAACTGATACCAAGAACCCCAAAAGGTTCAGCTCCAAAGTTAATGCACATTTACAGTCGAGAAGTATTTTCCTTTCGCTGAATTGGGAATGAGAAACGGGGAAGAGAAAAGGAGGGAATTTAAGTTGCTCTCCGGTTGGGAGGGAGGGGAGTAATTCTTGCTTAGGTCAGCAGGTTGCTCTGCCCGACCACCGACCTCCCCTCCCCCCTCTATTTATCTCTTTACAGCCTGATAATGCTATAACCATTTCCTGTTGTATACTGGCTGAGGAAGCTTTCTCCAGGCCCAAGAGCAAATCAATAAAAGTAAGCCATAGCGATTCATAAAAATAAAATTGTCATCATTATTGTTCAATTATTGCTGTGTCTGTGGAAAGAATCTCAAGAACTGAAGGTTTCTTGGCTAATATTTATAATCCACGTTGAATGGTGCTAATGAATGAGTGGGTGTGCATTGGACTGAAAATGTGATGGTGTTTGATTTACACCGAGTCCAGGTCTGATTGCTAATGTTAAATCCATTAAAGTGTCTCTTAGATCTGCTTTAATGTACTCCCCTGCATATAATAGAGCTTAAACATACCCGTTTACTTAGCTTTTCATTATTGGTTGAATATTTGTCTTTATTACATTATCCCCATGATAAAGTTTAAAAAACAGCACTTTGGGAAAAAAGCAAGGCTTTTAAGAAGAGCTACAGAAGGAATTCTAGATGCCCCAGTCTTCCCACCGAGGAAAGAGCAGAAGATCCCCAAATAATTTTTTTTAAAAGTTCAAACGGTTCAATCTGACCAGGTCCCAGATCACAAAATCCAGACACTGGGGGAAAGAAGAAATATTTCATCCCAGAAGGAAAAATAACAGAGGAAGGAAAGCTATCTGCCGGAGCCGCCCCTGGGGTGGGGTGGGGGTGGCGGGTGGAAACATTTTTGTATTTCTTTAAAACACTTCTCCCTGAAGGAATCCATAAAGCACAAGCGTAAATAGAAACAAGTTGAAAAGACTTAGGTGTAATCATCAAGAGCCCCCTATAAGGTCAACCATTTCACAGGGATTCTGTAAAGGACAGGGAGTATGAAATACATCAGCAGCCGACATTCCCTCCCTTTAATCTACAAGACTTCTCCATTCACAGCCCTGGCAGTCCCAGGCGACAGGCGCCAAGTCAATTTGGGGTGTATTTCTGATGCTCCCCCCTCCCCCCCCACCTCCATGCTTCAGTGGCTCGACTTGAAAGCTTGGCTTCCCACTCAGTCCGTGTTTGGTGATGTGTGTCTGGATTAGGATGAGGAACAGGCTTCCTGTTTATTTCTGACAATGCTGCTGCTTCCTCCAGCTTCAGGGCTCCAACCCATGCCTCTTACAGAAGACCCAGGATACAGACAGCATGGAGAACTAGCCCTAGGAGTCTGGAGAAGATGAAGCAAGATGAGTAGGCAGGTAAAATAAATCCCACCAATAAAGCAGCTACACACGAATCACATTGTGATAGAGAGTTCTCTAAATATCTCCATGGTTGTTCAATGTGGACAAGATTGACAAATCAACAGGTACTGAGTGCACCCATGTCAGGCAGCATAGGAAACAATAAATGGGGAGGCCATCTTCCTTCAGAAAGGTTATAGTTCCTGACATGTTGGGCAAAATGACAAACCTATTTACTGCGTTGCATAACCAGGGATAATATGCAGTGAGCTACCTAGACAGTAAATGTTGTATGCACAATGGGTGACGATACGGATAGGCTGGTCCTTGGAGGAGTTTTTAGGGAGCAAGGGGAACCCAAGATGGACTATGAAGAAGAGGCTTGGTAGAAGAGGAGGGGAATGACTACAGCAATACAGAGGCACGTATGTGAGAGAAGCAAAGTGTAAGATATATCTTGCCTTCAACAAGGCAGACTCATTTTAAAATTGAGACATACACATGTACAAATGAAATTACCAAAATCTGAGTATTTATCACACATTTTCATTGAACCTGCATATTTAGTACCACCTGACAATAAATACAGATATATTTTGAATTTACATAAACAAATCTAATCCTGGCTTGGATCTAGTCAACTCTATTTTTTGATGGTTTTGGATTTCATGATGAAATTTTTACACTACTTACTGTAAGACAAATGCCAAAATTAAGCTTTATCAAAGTGTGGGGGTTTTTTTTGTATATAGATGAGTTTTTTAGAGACAGAGAGAGATTTAAGTCCACTAGATTCATTTGTTTCACCTTGTTCCATAGGTTATCTTATCTTCTAGATAATAATGGAAGAAGAGTAACTTAAGGCTTGCAATAAGTGATGTCTTAGAGTTGCCATGTTATCTGGCAGCTGGAACTCATGAAAGAAATCCTTCTCCCATCTTAAGAATTAGCTATAGAACAAAAAGGTCCTTCTTAGAACAAGAAGTTTTTTTTTCTAAGATTTTAAAGTAATCTCTACACCCAGGGGCGCCTGGGTGGCTTAGTCGGTTAAGCGTCCGACTTTCGCTTAGGTCATGATCTCGCAGTTCGTGGGTTCGAGCCCCGCGTCGGGCTCTGTGCTGACTGCCAGCTCGGAGCTTGGAGCCTGTTTCAGTCTGTGACTCCCTCTCTGACTCTCCCCTGCTCGCGCTGTTTCTCTCTCTCTCTCCTAGAAATAAACAAAACATTAAAAAAAAAAAAAAGTAATCTCTACACCCAATCTGGGGCTTGAACCCACAACCTCAAGATCAAGAGTCTCATACTCCACCAACTAAGATGTCCAGGAGCCCCCAAAAAGAATATGTAAGCTGTTCGCTATCATTCAAAATAATGCTACTGACCCTCTTTCCATAGGGGATCAATATGCAAGTTCCCTCCAGTAACAGGGATCAATTTACTTTGTTCCTTCCACCATCTCTCATTTCACCTTCTTGCCTCCAATGGTGGCACGAGTGTGAAAACAGACTTACTGGGTTCATGATACAATGAGAATCCAAACAAATACAGGACAACGTATACACAAGACAAGCTTGCATCTTGTGTGAGACAGGTACAGAGATGGGAAAGGGGCCCAGGGATCATGGTCTGGATTACAGCCAAAACTTTATCAACGGGATACATCCCCAAGCCTAAGGACTATTGGACAAGATAACCCCCAGCATTCCCTCCGATCTCCAAGGTCCTGTGATTCTATGATTGGTGGTAAAAGAAAGAACAGGAATTCTTGACAAGGTAAGGAATGGAAAGAAAATGAAAGGTGAGGACAAATATTCATTAAGCATGACTATTTGCCAGAAAAGATGGTAAATATTTATACACGGTATGTAGTTGGACTTTCCCAAGCGTCCCATTATCCCCATTCTACAGATGAGTAAAGTAAAGGAAGGCTCAGAGGGGTTACTTAATGAACACCTGGTCATACAGCTACAAGCAAGGATTTTAGCCCAAGTGGTGTAGGCAGGTATTTATCAGCCAGTACGGCATGGATACTGGTGAATCAGAGCAGATGCAGAAATCTGTCGGCCATGACGCCAGCTGTAAAACACTAGCACAGTCGTTGGTACCTGTAGGAATCAGCACAAATTTCACGCGGGGGCTAGATCCATTCCATTAAATATCAATGACAAACTTGAATTCGATCCTCGAACCCTGGCTTTGCCTCTAAGTCAGACATTGACTTAAACACTCAGGATGTTTTCTATAACTTAAACACTGTAGGTAGACATCCATCAATCCACTTAAGTACCTCTTGTTTGGGGAGGAGATCGTTGTCCTCTTAATATATTAAAGCAAGGGAAAAAAAATCTCTATACCATTTTATCTGCACTGTAGTACACAGGGTCTGCTTCTGTTATCACTGGCAAATAGACAACTCATAATTCATTTGCCCCCTATGTTAATCTGAAAACAGCAAAATAAATTACTTGTTTTAAACTGTAGGGTATAAGGCCTTGCAAAGTGAACTCTGCATTCATCTCTAAATTGTAACGTTAATATCAAATCAAGACAAATCTACTATGTTACTTTAAATGTATCCCAATTAAATGTGATCCTGCAGATATTCATAACCTATAAATTAACCAACATGAAAAGAACCCAGGCATTTTCAGAGTCACCACTCACCTATAACATCAAAGATATTGACAGATACATATGAAATCAGATAAACAGACAGGAAAGTATTTATCACATGAAGACATCATTGCTTTCCAAAAATTATACAGTGACCTTGCATTCACTGTCTAACTCCAGTTAATCCCTGACATTGAAATTTAGCACCTCACAATGAATGTTGGCATGAAACATAGCTGTGGAAAAATAAGTGAATAAAAGTATTTTCAGAGGAAGCATGCCCTGGGACATAAAGGCTTTGTAGGGAGGAAATGAGAAACTGGCAGAGACAGATAAAACCTTTTTTTTTTTTTTTAATTACACAGCAATTGCAGTAACCTCTGTATTCTTCAGCAAAATCAGAAAGAGATGTTCTTCTTAATCAAGTGTTCAGGCTTTTCTGTGTAATCAACCACATTCTCCAAAGATAAATGGATTCCTGGCTAGATAGACCACAAACAAATTCTCTTAGAGAAGTGCTAAATATTCCAGGAATTTCTTCAAGCGAAGTTATAATGCATGTGCTGTCCGTCATAGCAATGGGCTCAGTTTGCAGGAGCAGAAGATGAAGAGGAAGGCACTAGAACTCCAGTCCTAGGAACACCGTGGCTCTAGAAGCTTGGTCAAGCCAGTTTCTGCCTGTCTTAATTTTCATCTATAAAATAAGAATATTACGTCCTCCTACCAGCAGCTTGTGGTTACTGTAAGGATAGAAAGAACACACATGTTTCCTGATCTCCAAGGGAGATACTCAAAATACTTATCCTGTCGGATTTGGGCGCCACATACCAACCCTGGTTATCCTCCGCCTCATTCCAAGAAGGACTCAAGGCAAGTGACCGCACATGCATGCGCGCGCACACAATCATTTTTAAGGTGAAGAATTAAGGTCAAAAACAACACAAAGGTCAACAACAAGATAAAAGAAAAAGAGACAGTCTGGAGAGCTGTTTCTCACAAGAGCCCTAATAAGGGGGACACTGAGATGCTAAGTTGACCTTCTACCCAGTAGAGTCTCTATTTCCCAGTGATACAATTTTTCAGTCTCTACCACTGTGATCTTTAGGTTTTTCTCCTCGTGTTCTTTGAGCCTCTGTGAGAAGAAAGAAAAGAAACATTTACCTTATGTCTACTCTTTCCAGTACAGTGTCAGCCCTTTAGGAACATTATCCTATATACTCCTCATACCAACACTAATGTCAATGAATTATTATCCTTATTTTACAGATCATAGGACACAGAGGTTCTAAGAGGATAATTTTCACAGCAACCTGAGTGGAAAGTCTAAAAAATCTAATTGGTCCATTGCTATAAGCATGAATTCAGATGAATAAAATGGCAACAAATAGCCTTAGAGAAACAATGACTCAACAAAGAACGCTGGGGGCACCTTAGTGACTTAGTCTGTTGAGCATCCAGCTCTTGATTTCAGCTCAGGTCATGATCTCAGGGTTTAATGGGTTTAAGCCCCATGTTGGGTTCCATGCTGACAGCACAGAGCCTGTTTAGGCTTCTCCGTCTCCCCCTCTCTCTCTCTGCCCCTCCCCAACTCATGATCTCTTTCTCAAAAATACACAAACATTTAAAAAACAAACAGGGGTGCCTGGGTGTCTCAGTTGGTTAAGCATCTGACTTCAGCTCAGGTCATCATCTCATGGTTCATGGGTTCTAGCCCTGCGTCCGGCTCTGTGCTGACAGCTAGCTCAGAGCCTGGAGCCTGCTTCAGACTCTGTGTCTCCCTCTCTCTCTGACCCTCCCCTGCTCATGCTGTCTCTTTCATTCTCTCACTCAAAGAATAAACATTTTTAAAAAATAAATTTTAATTCATTTAATGATCATGTTATAACTGGCACCATACAATAATTTATCTGACAAATGTTTATAGAATTCTGACGTACATATTGAGCATGAGGAGAGATATTGAGACTATAAAGGTGAACAAAATGTGTCCTCCACCCTGAAAGAAACTGCACATGTTCCTTTATATATCTAAATTCATATATAACAGATAATATGCTATGTTAATCATTATGTTTTCAGTTTCCATTGTGGCCATGATTTGTAATTAAAAATAGGTTTTTGGTTAGTCTATGAGGACTGCAGAAACAATTCTTAAAAACATGAAAAGCAGGTATTGACTGAAAATCTAGGACAGTCTTAGCACTGTGTTAGGAGTTATAGAGCTTATAAAACCATTAAACAAATGCAGGATATGAGCTTCCCATCAGATCCTCTTGCAATTATGCTGAATCAGACCCTAGGATAATTGAATTAGCAAGATTCAACTCCTTGGCATCAAAACTCAAATTGTAAGACCAAAGCTGGTTATGTTTTGACATCACAGCTAACTATCTAACCAACAAAGCCATTGCCCCACTACAAACAAAACCTGTCTAAGAGCTTCCCTCTTCAACTCTCCCTTTACCCATTCCTAAGCCTCAGCATGCTCCTGACCAACCACCCCTCAACAACTTCTCCTTTTTCAAAGTTCACGACATCACCCATCCTACCATCCCTACTTCCTTTCCACAGTGTGTTGCTTCCTGCTTCCTGGCCACCCTCTATGCTACACTCTACTTCAGCATCTGGATGAGAGGGTGTCTCAGCCCATCTCCTATCATCATCATGGTCAAATTCAACATCCAGGTTCCAAGTATCCAAGATACTTTGACATTCTGTAGTAGCCGCACCTCACCTTGATCTTCCTGACTTCTTCCTCCTCCTCTCTGCAATCCCTTCTAGGAACTCATCCATGTCCATGGGCTCTGATGCCCAAAGAGCTATCTTTACTATTAATTGGTCCCCTGAACCACAGACACACATCTTCCCATATGTAACGGGCATGCCAGTGGATGATTTGATATGTCCAAATACATTCATCATCTTTCCTCAACCAACTCCCCAGTCTCACATTTCTCTTCCCCTGCCTTCTGTCTCTCTCATTGCTATGGCTTCTCTCCTTCTCAGGGGGTCAGATGACTGGCTTCGCTTGTACTCCTTGCGCTTTGTCACATCCAATATGTTTCCAAGTCCTATAGATTTCCCCCAAGAAATGTCTTTCTTTACTTTCCTGCTGCCGTCCTTGAGGTCTTCACAGCACTGACTATATTGTGGCATCTTTGTGTTTGTCAAATACCAACAACGTTGTAGGTAATTAATACACATCTGTTAAACTCTATTCTATAATACGCATTTTTACATATTGCCAGGAATGGACCCAAATGTTGACTCCTGATGCTTATACAACTTAGGGAAAGTTTGTTTAAGTACACAACAATTTTGTATGGGTACAAAATTAAAAACAGCAGGGTCTTGAAAGGAGCTCATGCAAGTGAAGGGCCCTGAATTTAAGATGCATTGGCTTCACAATAACGCATACTTTACTTCTCAAATGCAGGCACAACCTCTGATGGAGACTGTTTATTGTAAATTTTAACCCTAAGATTTTCTATTAAAGTGACGCACTGTGCAATCAATGTCATTTAAGAATCCAAACATCTGTCTTCTTTCACCTGGTCTTTTAGAATAGCTTCCTATTCTAAAGCTTTAATTCCCTATGGCTCCAGACTCACCACCATACAAATTCCTGATTCAGGGATTCCACCACATAATGCTCCATTCAGGACCTCCCGTGCTACCCCAACACCCTTGGACCAGACTACAAATCCCACAGTCTGGCACTCAAAGCCCATTATTATTGAAATATTGCTTTAGGAGATGTGACACATATAGAGCAGAAAGAGCTTGCTGATGCTTTCCTGGTCCTACCTTCCAAAAAATCTGACTTTTCAGGGAACTGGAGAAGACCTGGGACATAGCCAAAATATGAGGAAGAAATAGAATTTGAAGAGCAAATTCTTTCTCCAGCTTTGAGGAGAGCCGAACAGAAAGAGAAGATTTGGGTTCTAGAGGGGAAGTGTTCTTTTCTGTTTTTGTTTTTAATATTTATTTTGGAGCAGAAGAGGGGCAGAGGGAGAGGGAGAGAGAGAATCCCAAGTAGGCTTTGTGCTGACAGTGGGGCATGATCTCATGACATGACCTGAGCCAAAATCAAGAGTTGGTCACTTAAAGGACTGAGTCACTCAGATGCCCCAAGGGAAGTGTTAAGACTCATTTTTCCATACAGAGACCTCCAGGTCTGCGAAAAGGTTTGAAGGGCCCAAGAGCAGAAAGGAGCTACACCCTGCTTCTCAGAAATCTAAAGGAGGAGGAACATACCAAAATGTCCTGGTAGACTGAGCCATGGGGCAGCCTTACCAAGATGCCGATGCTACGGAGCAGCAGGGAGGGGAGGGGGAGGGTTAGACAGACAGAGCAAGTGAACCATGAGCCCTCAACAATGGCCTGTGTGAATGGCTGACTCAAGACAAAGATACACCCTGCAGTGTCTTGACCACGACCTGGGACTCAGCCACAATCCTGGGCTAAGGTGGTGGGATGATGGTGGAACAGTCGGACTAAGCTTTCTGCTATGCCAGAGTAATACAAATTAAAATTGAGCTCCAGAAAAATGAGGCAAGGTATGTTTCTTACACACTTGAGTGTAGGCTGATATTCATTCAAGTACTTACAAAGCCCGAAGATTACATACTTATTAAAGCCACTCCAAATTTAAGGCATGAATTCCAGCAAAGTCATTTCAGAACTGGTGGAAGGGAGCTTCCAAAGGACAGTCCGTGCTTAATCTGCACAGGCACACAGTTGGTTTTCTTTTAAAACATCTATGTCTGAAACATGGTCTGGGGTAGTTTCTCTTGACTGGGAAGATGGACATCAGAGCAGGTAAGCACCTTGCCAAGAGGGCTCTCCTTTTCAAAATTCAGAGATTTGTGGGCTTTTTCCTCTAAACCACAAGTCTAAAGGCCAGGAAAAACTTATCAGCAAATAATTCTGCTAAGAAACAGCAGCCCATTCTTGGTCAGATTTGGGTGACAGATGTGCTTACTTTCACTGGCTAACCACCAATAAATAATCTTTTTGGTAATGCACGGAAATGATTGCCTTGTATAAATGTCACCCTCCTAGATTTGTGCAGGACAAAAGGGGAGATTCATTAATAAGGGGAAATTAGACACAGAGGACAACCCAATAGAGAGAGATAAATGAGATACCGACGCCAGCCCATCTAGTGCACACGAGTTACAAAGAAAAATGGGCACTTGGTTTGAAAATATCATTTCCCTGCTTATTTTTTTTTCCTTTTACAAAATGCGAAAGCACACTTCAGCTGTATTCCCATGTCCCTAATAGAAGAAAGAGCATAGGGAAGTGATAATGATACGGCTGGACTCTTTTATCTCACACCTTTCATCCAAGTATCTTCCTGCCCTTAAACAATAATTGATTAAATCTCACTATATCCCTACTGAAGGTATTTTTCTGATGGGCCCAGATAGAAGCAGAGGAGATCGGATCACCCAGGTTCAGGGCACAGGGCTCTAACAAAGGCAGAAATAGACCCAAGAGAATCTCCTCCCTTTACTCACCTTTAATCACCAGGAAATAGCCTGGCCCCTCGGGATTGTTAGCCAGCCTACCTCCATTTTGGGAGTTAGCTATGTTTCTCCTTTAATTATTTCCAGGACATACGCCTCTGACAGCTGTGTGTCTGAGAACGGGGCTAGAGAATTGTCAAAAGGCTTGCCTATGGCCTCCAAAAAGGGTCACCTCCTGGGATCACTGCAAAGAGCCTGCAGGTAGCACATATCAAGTATAGTTGAGTAATTGGGGGTCTGCTGCAGAAGTATGTTCATGCTGACTAATTAATCTCTAGTAATTAGCACTCAAAGGTAACAAGTGTAGCGTTTAAGATCCATAGCAAGGGAAATAAAATCTGCTCTTCAAGAAATTTGCTGGAGAGTTTGATTGCCTTTTTTCAGATAAATAGTGGCACCCATCCCTTCAGGCAGAAAAAGAGAGGCAAAAAAAAAAAAAAAAAAGGAGAAAACTTCCAAAAAGTCCCCCAAATATTAATATTTTGTCTAACTCCTTTAAATCTTTTGCAAATGTCACAGAACTGGACTGTCACAGAATTTCAGAAAAATCATCTAGTCCAACTTTTTTGTGCTGCAGATAAGGAAGCCGCACCCCAGAGTGGAAAAGTGATCTACCCAGGACCCCACAGCTGGTGACGACAAAGCTGGAACTAGAAAGTGGGTGACCAAACAGAATGTTTCACCACATGCCCGGTTTTCTTACGTCAACAGGGCTTGGGCCTGGACATCGTCAGGATCAGCCTTTGAGAGTGGCCTCAGCACCTGACTCTGGGCCAGATGCCACTAGATGGAGATGAAGTCTCCCTGTGGTGCCCTCCCTTATCTCCAGCACCTTGGACCACTGTCTTTGCCTTCCTGTGCTGCCACCCTCATCATCAAGCTCTTACCCCGTGTCTCATCCCTGCAGTACCCCGCTCTAACACTGGAGTGTCACGTGAGCCCAACTGTTAGCCAGCCAAGGGCGAGGTGGGTTCTGCTAGAGACCCAAGTCTAAAAGTTTCTACCTGCCAAAGAGACAAAGGTCTGTAACACACATGTGCACACAGAGTTGGTTGGGAAGGGGAGAGCACAGGCTCGAGAGATCACACCTCCTCTGAGTATCCCTAAAACCATTCTAGATGGAGACACAGCTCTCCCTCTATTAACCTCAGGGCAAATGATGGCGCCAGGGCAGAATCACTTTCACCTATGCCTGCCACTCCCTCTCTCCCTTTGCTTGTCCATGAATCTGCATTCTCTCCTCCCCTGGTCCCAGAGGGGATTCTGTCCCATCGCCGTATCTGAGGCAAATGGCAAACCAAGGGAAGGCACTAGGTCAATGGGTTTCTCTGAAGGGGAGAACATGGACCCTACCCTGGCAGTTGAGGGCAAGGAAAGGGAGGGAGAAAGGGTTTGGATTCCTCACAGCTTCTCCTCTGAGTGGCGCTGTCCTCAGTGTCCTTAGAGAAGAGAAATTCAACCCCTCAGGCTGGAGTGAGGCAGCAAGTCCTATACCTCCAGTAAGCTGCTGTCCTGCCTTTTTTGTTTTGTTTTAGCTTTTTGTTTCTTAGAGTAGAAGGTGTGAAGGCAAATAATAAACCTTTCCAGAGCTTCCCCTTCCTCTTCTCATAAACCAGCCCCACCAGCCTTGGAAACAACTGGATGCATTTGCTGAAGCCTTGGAATGATCCAAAGGAAGTACACAGTTTCAACAATTCCTAGTATTTTTATACCTCAGACTCCATCTACAAAATCAATGACTGATGTTCTTAACGGTTTCTAACTGCTTTAAAATTATAGTCCTGGTTTTAGGGTTTTTTTCCAACATTTATTGAGCACCTAGTGAAGCAAATCACTGTCCAAGGTACTTAAGATGCAGAGGCCAATTAAACCTCAGTCCCCACACTCAAGGATCTGATGTAAATCAAGTGGCCCCAAGATTCAAAAAAAATACAATGACAGAGCATATCTGAGTGCTATAGCCAATGCAGGGGGCTGGGGGGAAGGATGGGGGACAGGGGATAACCGTACTGGGTCATGAAAGAGGAGTTGGAGCTTCCAAATGAACAAGGCCTGGGGGCAGGGGAGGGAGGACCTTCCAGGTAGAGCATACATAAACAAATGCCAAGGTTAAGAAATGTCAGAGAGCATGGTGCCACTAGGGAGAGAGGAACAGCCAAGGGGTGGGCCGAAAGGTAAGCTTCTACATCAGACCAAAGATCTCAGACTTTGTAACAGGAGTTTCTAAAATTGCTAATGCATCAGCAACCACTGTAAGAATAAATCTGACTTTCTTTCATTGCCAAAGTGATGCATGGGAGGGTTATAGAATACCCTCATAAAATCTTAACATCTTCTGATATTACTTTGAAGTGATTTTTTTTTCTTGTGGAAAATAGGATGCTCATAGACTCAACCCATTGTTTTGAAGCCAGGTGAACAAGATCCCAGAGATCCTTTCCCAAAAGATAAGCTGCAGGTAAAAATAATGGAGGGGAAGACGTAATAACTCCAAGCCTTCCAGTTAAAAATTCCTCTTCATCTAAAAATCATGCTTCCTTGCTTTCTGTTTCTATTAGAGGAAAAAAGCAATGAGTCCCCCAGAGCCCTGACAGGAGTCTTGCCCCCGGGACCACCTACCCCATTTTTAACAATTTCCCTGAGAATGCCACAGAGCTTGGCTGTGGCTGGCAGGCACACACACCCTCTTGGTCACCCTCTCTGTTCTTTAAATCCTGTCAGCTTGGGGACTCACAATTGTTTGAGCACAAAGAAACCCCACCTTTGGCTGAGGACTGAAAGCAATGCAGATAGTATCTAAATATCAAGTTTATAAATAATAGATAATAAATGCCCTACGATTGGGCACAATCTTTTGATGTCCCGGAAACTATTGTCCCATTACAGAAGATTAAAGCAGGGTATAGCCGAGAGAGAGACTACATCCCCCCAAACCAGGCAGATTCTGAAAATATCCTACAGTTCCATAAAAATCTAAAGTACAAAAGAATAAAAACACCCCTTTCAACCCTCATCCATAGTCTCCATCGCCATGCAGAAATTTTTGTCATGAGTTCGTATAGTATCCTTCAAGACCATTTTTCTATCCCCAAAAAAGGTCTTTTCACTCCCGGGCCACATACATCTTCAGTTAGCTTAACTAACTCATATGCTAAGTTAAAATGGCAGGTATGGGCCCAAGACAGGGATCAACCAATTTCTCACTCACTGTCCTGATAGTTACTATTTGGAGCTTTAGGGGTTGGCTATACAGTCTGGCAGAACCATTAACTCTTCTGGTGCAGTATGAAAGGAGCCATAGATAATTCATCAACCAGAGAACATGGCTGAGGTTCCAATAAATCTTTATTGACAAAAATGGGCCACAGCAGCATCTGGCCCACAGGCCATCGTTTGCTGACCCCTGATCCAGACCGTGAACTCAGTAGGCACTTGGATTCTGTTTAAAGGAGAATAAAGTTGTCTGTGCTTGTGAAGATTCAGACCTGAGCACAGTTTAATTATCTGAAACCGTTACAGAACCACACAAGACAGCAAATGGCAGGCATAACCCTGGGGCCTCAATACCCACTGAAATGCAGACATGGGAACCGTGCTGGGTTGGGGCTAGTGAAGGAGCTCTACTCTGATCCTTCCAGGAGACACATTTCCAGTCCTCTTAATTAAGGCCATTCACAAGTGGCTCAGAAAATGTTTGTGGAGCGAAACAATTTGGGAAACCTGTGAGATGGAACAGACAGCCGTTAGCCTCCACCCCCTCCCCACTCACTCCAACACCACCGCCCACCAAACGAACACGCTGGAAGACAGCAGCTCGCATAAGGCGCGTTTTCAATGATTAATCTCACTGTTTCACTTTGAAACCTAACAGGGGGGAAAAAATGGAAGCATTCCTATTTCCCATTGAAAGTAATCACAGCTTTATATCCCTTGGTGTTTACATAAAGAGAGCTGTTTATTTAGAATCATTGCTGATAAGAACACCACACGCTCATAACTTATTATATATTCCCTTCCCATTTTGTCTTTTTTTTGGGGGGGAAGGGGGGAAGGAGAATTATGTATATTTTATGATAACCCAAAATGACTTATACATAAAAAATACAGACTTTAAAGATAAAAAGGATTAGTCGCAGGTAATGCATTTTCCATGAGTGGCTATAGGGCCCTCGGTTCCAAGAGGTACCGGCTGCATACAAATGAATTGATAAAAGTCTGATGCTGTGGATGGATAGCAAGGCTCATGCTTTGCTGGAGATGATTCTTAAAGTTACAATAAATCAGACAGACAGTGTCGGCCTTTGAGGATAAACCTGTGATGGCTTGTTGTGCCTCTCCGAATCGCCTCAGAGGCCCGGGGACTAAAAAGTGCCTAGATGTCACATTAAATCTACCGGGAGGATGGAGCACTTCAAAGACGAACGCAATCAGATCTGATGGAAAATACATTTTCTGAAAGCTACTGACAAAAAAGTAATCTTTAATGTGGATGTTGAATAACAATTGATATTGTCTTTCCTGACATTTTTCATTATTGCCGTCTTATACAGCCTACTTCATGTATTAAAGCAATATTAACTGTTTGACAGGGACAAATCCTCCAACTATCACATAAGCAATTGTTTCTGAATTGTCCTAGCCCACTGCCTGTAAAACCTATCCCAACAACTGCTTTTAAATATGATGGTAGACTTTCTCCTGACTAGCTAGACAGTATCTGAGATTCAGCCTAGTTCAGTGGAGTCTGGAGAATATTAAAAATGGTTAGGTGGTTATGAGGTGTCATTTGATTATAAGGAAGAAGCAGGAGTGTGTTTTGAAGGTGAGTTTTAATGAGAGAGGTCTATAAAAGTCCTTATTATTCCCCCATCTTCGGTACACATTTATTTCAAGTAGATGTGTACAAATCTCAGAGCTGCCGCAATCCTGGTTGCTCAAAGGGGAAAATAAAGGAATGTACAGAAGATCTTTGTTATTTATGCAATGAAATAAAGCAATCTTTGGCTGTGCAAGAACCTGTAAAATATACCGGAATTAAGTCCCCCCAATACGCTTCTAGAAAGAAATTCAGGCAGAGCTGGGACGCACACGTCACTTTCAAAACCCAGGGTACTTTGTGAGGTTGGAGGTCTTAACCTTCAAGTGTCGATACATGTGGTTTCACTGTAGGTATCTGTAAAGCTTAAAGATCTCTAATTTTGTAATGATCTTGAGCTTCTTGAGACATGGTGGGATGGGGGCGTCCTACAAAAAGAGTTGGATTTTTTTCATGACATGGGACTAATTGCAACCCCAGGTAAAAGATAGAAAACTAAAATCTCACAATTCAAAAAATCACAAAACCATGTCAATCTGGGTTGCAGAGTCTCAAAACTTATCCCTTGCAGCTGAGATGCCCAGGAGATGTGATGCGTGTCTTTGCCTTCCATTTACCCGCCATCCCCGGAGTTCCAGCTCTCCCGTGCCTTGCCAATGCTCTGGCTCACTTGTATTTATATGGTGGAGAAGTTTTACTCAAAGTCTGCTTCTTCACTGGGATCTGGAGGGGGAGGCAGCCTCCCTCTCCTTTATGATACTTGAAATAATGCAGGTGATGGTGGCCAAACTGAACAAACCACTCCCCACAAATGGCAAATTAGAAGATAACGCATTGCCACGTAGGAGCTTTTCTGTGACCTTAGGCAAGTCATTTACCCCTGTTTGCTCTCCATCAGAGAGTATCTTTTTCTTAAAGGACCAGATAGTAGATCACTGTGGGCCATATGGTCTCTGTGACAAATACTCGATTCTGCCATTACAACACAATAAGCAGTCCCTGACCATACATAAATGAATGGCGTGGCTGAGACTGAATAAAATCAATTTGAAAAAACAGGTGGTGAGCCAGATTTGGCCTACAGACCAGAGTTGGCCAACGTCCAGCTCGGGACCCCTTTGCTATAAAATGGGTACAAATATAAAATAAGATCTAATGCTTTTAATTGCTCAACAGATTAAATTAGTTCACAAATGGGACAGTGCTCTACTAGGAAAAAGCAGTAAGTCCATAACATAGTGATAATTATCTTCCAGGAGTCATTTGATGAATATATTTATCTTCATAAAATGAAAACACTCTAGGGGCATCTGGGTAGTTCAGTCGGTTAAGCACCTGACTCTTGATTTCTGCTCAGGTCATGAGCTCAGAGTTCATCGGATCAAGCTCTGAGTCAGGTTCTGCACTGACGGCTGGAGACTGCTTGAGATTTTCCCTCTCTCTCTACTGCCTCTCCCACACACATGTGCATTTATAAGTAGATAGATAGATAGATAGATAGATAGATAGATAGATAGACAGACAGATAAAATGCTTCTAGGTAGACCCAAAGTTGCCTTCAGACAGACCTTTTCTGAAGACTTCAGTAGCCCTTCCTAAAAATACAAATACAAATGTAAAAAAAATAATAATAAGTATTATTTATTAGCATACAGCAAGTATTAGCGAACTAGAGCCTCCATACAATTATAGTCAGAACCAGCAAAACTAGGCACAATAACAAGTAGCCAGAATTTCTCTATGGCTTAAAAACCAACAAAGGTTATTTCTGTACCACACGACATTTATGTGTTGGGTCAGCAAGATGGCTCTGTATGTTGTTGGCATTTGGGCCCAGCCTGACAGAAACACACTCTGACACAGGCTTCTGGGCATCTGTAATCAAGAAGGCCAAGGAAAAGCAAGCATGTGGAACTTCACACAAGCTCTCAAAAGTGATGCACATGGCTCTTCCACTCACATTTTACTGGCCCAAGCAAGTCACAAGACCAAGCCTGACATAAATACTTTAAAGAAGGAAAATCCAGGGCATCTGGGTGGCTCAATCAGTTAAGCGTCCGACTTCAGCTCAGGTCATGATCTCAGGATTTGTGGGTTTGAGCCCTGCATCAGGCTCTGTGCTGACAGCTAGCTCAGAGCCTGGAGCCTGCTACAGATTCTGTATCTCCCTCTCATTCTCACCCTCCCCTGCTCATGCTGTCTCTCTTTCAGAAATAAATAAAACTAAAAAAATTTTAAAAGAAAGAAGAAAAATCCTTCCTGTTGAGCTCACTTGTGAGCAACATTGGTATCTACCATAGGGACCAAAGGGTTTTTCTTAGTGGAAAGAATGAAGGCCCTGACTTGCTTGTTCTGGACGTATTACTTGACTGAAAACTCTAGGTATGCAGCTGAAAAGAACACAGAAGTCCTCACAAAGGCCCACCACGAAGAAAGTAAAGCCGGATCAGACCCAGGCTCCATTCCAGGGCCAGAAGATTCATGGAAAGGCCTGGTTCTGACACAGTGGTTCTCTAAGCTCCACCCCCACATTTAGGTATTAGCTAAAGAAAGCTACAACCAGACGGCCCTGAGGCCTGACCAGGAATCTGGACTGTACAGGCTTCATGGACAAGACAGAGCTCTCCAGGTTGGCCCAATTTTTAAGAGTAACATTTCATAGAAGCTACTGAACATCAGAGACTGAGATTCTGGGATTGCTGTGACCCCAACAGATCCCTCAATTCATGATCTCCCTGTGCCTAGGGTGTGGAGTCAGGACTGAGCCACCTGCACCAAGTCAATTCCTAGACCCATGCCCACAGGCAAACTCAACTTCTGCCTATTGGGGGCAAGATGAAATGGTCTCAGATAATGAAACTGGACACCTGAGCACGATCTGACTAGACCTGAGGCTGGCGACAGGGTCCCGCCAGTTACACGAGGAGGAAGGTCTGTTCTTGGTTTACCAGTGGGAGCGGCCGAAGTTCCTCCCTTCCACTGAATTTGTGATGCTACCCTTCCATCCACCCCAAGTGAGTATTTAAAGAATTGTTCTACAACTGGTTAGGAGAAAAAAAAGAGGGGTTGCCATTTAAGCACTGAATGCACAGAGTAAAGGTGTTAGGAAACAATGAGGCTAGAGATTGAACTTAAAACTTCCAAATGAGGCTACAGGTCTGTTTCAAGGGGTGGCTGGAGGGGGTTCTTTTCTGGCCTCTAAAAGCCACATCTGTAGCTGACCCCAGCTCCCCTAAGAGATTCAAGTTTTACCGAAGTAAAAACACCATCCAAAGACTGAACACACACCTTTCTTCCCAACGACCCTGCTTTCTCCTACTTTCTAACCCCTCGCCTTCCATCCCGGGGACCCAGAGCCTCTACGGTTTGCATACAACGTCTGAACTACAAACTGTGTGGCTCTGGGCAAATCACTTAACCTTTCTGTGCCTTTGTATTCACATCTGTAAAAAAAGGCAATTAGTAATACTTCATAGGGCTGTTGTGAGGATTACATAAATTAAACCTAAGGTTTTCAGGGGAGTGTCTAACACATAGCAATCGCTCTAGCAGTAGCCAACACTATCATTTGAATCTAAACATCCATCTACCTCAGCAATTCTCACGTGACCCCTCTCCTCCCTCAGGCCTGAGACAGTGAAGACACTAAAATACTATTTATTGACCAACTATCATACGCCAGAGAATATATTTAAGCTCATTTATGACTTTAATTTCATTTATAAGAGCTCTATACGGGACACCTGGATGACTCAGTCAGTTAAGCATCTGACTCGATTTCAGCTCAGGTCATGATCCCAGGGTTCATGAGTTTGAGCCCAGCGTTGGGCCCTGCGCTGCCACTCTTGACTCTACTTGGGATATTCTCTCTCTCTCTCTCTCTCTCTCAACAAATAAATGTGTTTTAAAAAAAAAAGTTCTATAAAGTAGACATGATTGTTTCCATCTTACAGATGAGGAAACTGAGGCTTGGCCTAAGAAACTTGTCTAAACCCAGAGCTAAAAAGGAGATTTAGCACTGACTGAAGTGCATGTGTTCCTTCCCTCGCTGAGCCAAACAGAGGAAGAGGTGGAGAGCTGGGGGAAGGGAAGGAGATCCCTTGGATAGAAGGATTCATCAGTCAAAATAAAACAACAGGGAGGAGGGTGGGCATGAGACAGAAGATAGCACAAAGCAGATTGTGGGAGAGCAGTGCCATCCGAACGCCTCTAAAAGGTGAGTGTGTCTTATCTCTTAATTCTACGAGGACCCGTAGCTCTGCTACTTCACAGCCAGGAGAAGACAAATATCCCTTGTAAACATCTGTCTGAAGTTCATCTCTGCCATCTCCACACCCCGCCCCCTGCTGCACTTTCCTGGTGTCCCTCACAGAACCTTCTGCCCCTTCCAAGACATTCCTTCCCACTGTAGACACATATCCATCTGGAGGTAACAGATCTCTGAGCCTCAAAACAAAGCAACCTGACCAACTGAAAGCTCTCTGCAGGGTCCCCAGCGAGGCACGTGCTGCCAGGCTCACCAAATCTCCAGCAGATAGGTCTGTCACCAGCCCCCTGGGGCAAGATCCCTTCCCCAACCCAAGACGTTTCTGGAGTCTCTTCCTCGACCCATCAGACAGCCTGTAAAAAGAGAAGAGGAGGTGATCTCAAGGATTCTTCCAACCAGAAAAACCAGATTCCAAATCTGCTCTCTTCCCCGAGATGTCCCACACCTGCTCCTTTAAGTTCTGGAAAATTCCAAGTCGACTACAGTGTTGTTGTTATCAAAACATGCAGTCACCCTCCATTTTGTCACTTCAGTTAACCAGACCAGCTTTCACAGAAGATAGTTCACCTTACATATCCAAATAATTAAAACTGGGTAACTGGCAGCCATGTTTCAAATGCTCCACTTGTATATGGAGGACAAAGCAAAGGCCTTGTCCCGAAAGTACAATAAACAGAAAACCACAATAAAGCGAGGAGAGACTTTGTGCCCAAATAGGAAGTGAGAAGTTGGGAAGGTGCTTGAGAACCACCACATGCGTACAACCACCTGATGTGTGCTGATAATCAGAACACTTGTCCACGGGCTTTGGTCACTGTTCTTTGTAAGTTACGTAGGAGGGAAGAGTATTCTCTCCAAAGGGGAAAGGGAAGAGAGGAGACCAGGATGGGGCACCTACTCCACACCGGGCCCCGCGACAGGAGCCAGCATACCTGACCTCACAGAACCCTGGCCCCTGTCCTATGGGACGTCACTTCTGCTGGAGACTGAATCTGCTGATGGCCCGTAGGACTGAATGCTGGCGTCCCCCTCCACCCAGTTCCTATGTTGAAATCATAACCCCCCAGGGTGACGGTATTTGGAGGAGGAGCCTTTGCAAGGTGATTAGGACAGGAGGGTGGAGCTCTCCCAGGCAGGATTAGTGCCTCTTCACACACCCTTCAGCCTGCAAGAGCACAGCAAAAGGGCCGCCTGTGAACCAGGAAGTGGGCCCTTGCCTGACACCCAATCTGCTGGCAACTTGATCTTGGACTCTTCTCACCTCCAGAGCTGTGAGAAATAAACTGCTGTCATTTAGAAGCTTCCTGTCTCTGGCTTTCTGGTGTAGCAGCCTGAATGGAGGAAGGTAAGCCCTAGTCCTTAGTTTTCAGACCAAGGAACCCAGCTTTGTAGAGTTAACGATGCTAAAGCCACTCAAAACCAGGCAGAAGCAAATTGGAAATTCTAGTTTCCGATTCTAAATCCACCTGTTATCGGGCCATGTATCCAGCCACAATGGCTCGAAGCACTGACGCAACAGAAGAAAGAGCTCACGTGCAGCAAAACAATTAGAAAACCACGTAAGTGTGCTGAGCCATCGGTTACCTTTGCCGCACAATACCTATTTACCCTCTTATAGGTGAAGAGAAGCCGTGCCGGGTGGGCGCATGCTGGCACTGCTGTCTCCACCTCCCTGGCTCAAAGGGTAGACAACGCAACCCTGCCTGGCCATCCACACCCTGACTCCACTAGCCACAGGGCCAGCTTCAGGAACAGCTGGACCCAGCTGTTGCAGTGAAACAGGTCCACTCTGCACACAGCTGTCCCCACATGGCAGCAAAGATGGCCACCGGCCATTGCGAGTATACACCCTACCTACCAGCCTACCGACCCCAACAGATATTTTTAAGTTTTTTTTTTTTTCTGCAAAGCTCCAATCAAAGCCCCCGGCTAATTCTTATCTGTCCAGTTTTGATCAAACATTCTCCTTAGAACCAACAAGGTGGCCCAGATAAAATAGGGGATGCCTCCAAGTTTAATTTCAGGTAAACACTTTGCTTTAAGTATATTTCACACAATATTGGGACATAATGATACTAAGGAAAAAAATTATAACAGTTTACCTGACGTTCAAGTAGAACCGGGGTCCTGTTTTGCTTCTTGTCATTTTAATTCTGATAACCTAAGAGCCGACCATTGTGGCCAAGAAGGGGAACAGTCGACGACTTCCGGCCACAGCTGGGTTGCATGCCGACCCCACAGCACGGGAGGAGAGGGGGGTCAATTTCATCTACACCCCTAAATGAACTGAGATAAGGGTAGCCCTCCCAAGAAAGGGAGGTGCCCCTCCCAGGAGAGAGGGAATGGCTGTTTAGCAGCCAAGAACAACAGATGCCCACGAGAACCAGTGAGTGTCTCTAAGGAAAGGGAGCCATATGTTTTTGGCGGGGCTGAGGGGCCTGCAGGCCAGCTAAGTGGGAGAAAGGAAGCCAGAGCCGGCTCTTCCTCAACCTTCCAAGTCTGTGTTTTTACCCACACACATTTGCCAGATTGCTCTAAAAAAGCAACAGCTGTGGAAACTGACAGTTTACAGTGGTGATAAATCGCATTAGTAAAGCATTTCGATTAAAGCCGTATCTAACTAAAAAACAAGAAGTCATCTCTGAACAAATAAATTAGTAACTTCCATTGGCGGAGCCTTCAAGTGGAAGATTCCAGCGCTTACCTACTCCACTAGCCTGCTTTTCTTGTAGCAAGGGCCTCACACAGAGGTGTGGAGACAGTTCACCGTTTGGAGGAAGAGGCCTTTAATCAAGACACACACGGAAACCAAAATCTGAAACTAGGCATGGAGGTCATGTTATTCCTTTGGCCGGTGGGGAGGGAGGGGGGTTGGGGGGAGTTCTTAACTTAAATCCAAACTTGGTTTCAGATGTGCCTATGATTTCCCATTGTGTGTCAGGGAAGCGGGCATCCCGGACGCTTCCTGTGGGGTCCGCCTGTCCAGTTCCACCAGCGGGGTGGCCGGGCCCCACGGGGCTGTGTTCTCTTTCCCAAGCCAATTCATCTACATCTGTAACATTTTAAAAAGAACTCACAGATAGGTCTTCTCCAACAGATTCTTTTCGCCCGGTTTAGAAAGACATTCGCCTGCACAAAATGAATGGCCTGGAGGAAATCACTGAACCTCTTTTTCTCCCAGGGGCAGGGCCAGCACAGCCCCCCAGACTGCAAGGGCCCAGGGCCCCACAATGGGCGTCAAGCCTTCAGCACCCCTCTCCCCCTTCTCCCAAGGAAATCACATCTTTTTTCCAGATTCCTCACTGCAGCTTGATTTTCAGCTGATCCTTTACCCTGCTGGTTAGTAATTCAGGACTAATGAGGTGATTGCTTTCATTTATGGTAGCAGTCGGGAGTGGGGGTATGAAATGGCATTGCCCCTATTCTTGTTGAAAAAATAAATTACACCCATTGTTACTGGAGATCTTATTTTTTCCCCCCAATCAAGCAAATTAGCAGCTTGGTTCATTTTCCCAGCATTCACTCCTGAGCAGACGGCAGCGCCCTGGAATGTGGCTTAGAGCTGTGTGGTCAGTACAATTGTTTGGGGCTGTTTGTGCCAACAATGAGAGGAGACGCCTGTCTCCGAAAGACGAGTGGCACTTGTCTTGCTTAGACCAAGGAGGCTGGGCTAGCTGCCGGCAGGCCGGGCTTCTGAGGAAGATGTACACCGCCATCTAGTGGAGATGAGGGCTCACTGCAGTGCAATCGTTTCCCAGCTTTTGCTTCCGGCCCGTGAGAAGGAGCAATAATGTTTCTTTTAAGTTACTAAAAATAAGAAGGACTCTTTGCATCTCCAGGAGCGAGTAAATGTTTGTTTCAATGGCTGTAATGAAAATACAACTCAATTCTTGTTTAATGTTTCTCTTATGGGAAGTTCTCCTTGGTCTTGATTTCCAGGTCCTAAATGGGACAGTCACTGCCTGCACAATGGGTATCCCTAAATCTGGGTAGTTCGCTTGTGTCCTAAGTACAGAGGGCAGAGAATATCAGCACTTTCAGACCACAGCCTCTTTCACCTCTGCCCCGTCTCCATCGCCTCTCATCTCCCCCACAGCAAGCCCAATTCCAAGGTCCTCCAGGTAGAGACAAAAAAGCTTGCTCATCAGGGGCATTGTAACTTCAGACAGGAAGCCAGAAACCACCAAATCCTAAAACTTTTTCTAATCTTAGCGATGAGGGGTGTTCCCACTCTGACCCCTGGCGACACATGAGTTTGTGCCTTTTCCCTTCCCACTCATTCTACCCCATATGAAAAGCATAGTTCTCCATTTTACTAAAGGAACCATGATTGTCTTGGGATTTGTGTACAGGAAGGAGAGAGGGGGAGAGCACAAATAAACCCCAATATGGAAGGCTTTGGGGTAGTGATTCTCAACCAGGGACAATTTTGCCCCCAGCAGATATTTGGTAATGTCTAGACACATGCTGGATGATCAGAACCCGGGGGCTACTAAAAATCCTACAATGCACAGGGCAGCGCCCCCCCTCACCCCCAACACACACTATTATCCACCCCAGAATGTCAATAGGGCTTAGGAAGCCTGGTTTAGGGCAACAAAGATTGCCCTCGGTAATCGGGTTATGATAACACCGATTGATGGTCTTCAAATGAGCCACACTGCAGAGACTGAATAATTCCACCTCTTCCAAATCAGTATGTACCACCTTTAGACTCTTCCATTTTAAAACATAATTTAGCTGTCTTTTTTTCCCCCCTTCTGCCGCTGCTGGAAAGAGAAAGGGATTGGAATGGGGGAGGGGAAGGCGAGAGAAAAGGAGGATTAGAAACATGACCTGTTTCTCCTGGAGAAGCTGGGCACATTCCTCTCTCCGAGGTGCTTTGTGACCGAGCAGGGTACAATTAAAAGCACAATAATTTGCTTGTTATTCAAGTCAGGCATTAGTCCGGGTAATGGTGGAGAGATGGATTTCCTTGTTAGGAGCTAAGCACGGGATTAGCTGAATTCTCCATGGAGAAATCTTGATTTGTTCAAGGTCTTTCATGTTTTCTACAGAGAAGGGATTATGTCTTCTTAAAGAGGGGCCTTGCTTAAAAAGCTACAAAGTATAAGAAAAGGATTTAGGGCAGAGGGGCCTGTGGTTAAGTAGCTGAGGGGTACAGGGAATTTTAGAGCAGAGGATTATTTAAAGCCATAAAGTTCAAAAAATAATTGGTTTAGCACTACTGGGTCAGTGCCAGTGAGTACGCTGTAAAGGCAATTAAGCATGAGCTAATATTCATTTTACTTTGGCTAATTATTGCATGGATGGAGGGGGAGCATGCCCCCTCCCTAGCAATCAGGGAGCGTGTTGCTTTTGTTTCTTGGCCTTATCAGCACGCTGATTTGTTGGGGTGCCCAGAATCCAGGCATCACAGAGAACTTTTAGGCAAAATAGAAGAATCGTTCTCTCAAGGCAGATGAGTGCGTGTTCTGCTATCCCAGGGACCAGGTACAAGCCACTGTTGGTTTTAACTCCATCGATAGCATTAGCCAGAAGGACATGACTTTAAAAAAAAAAAAAAAAAAAAGGAAAGCTGATTTCACCAATGTCCTCGCTAAGCCTAGGTTGGCAGCTCACGATCAGGGCAACTTTGTCACCCAGGAACATTTGATGATGTCAGGAGACATTTCTGGTTGTCACACTGAGGAGGTGTTAGTGGCAGCTACGGATCGAGACCAGAGATGCTGCTCAATATCCTGCAATGCACAGGATGGGCCCCCACAACAAAGAACTATCAGATCCAAACGTCCCCAGTGCTGAGAGTAAGAAACCCCAGTCTAGACAGAGGCAATGGTCTCCCATTGGCTGGATGAAGGTTCTCACCATCTTCCCTCCCTCAAAGCCATAGCTGACAAGTGCTCGGAGGACCAGATTATGCTAAGCAACACTGGCCTTTTCAACACTCGGCCTTCTCACAATGGAGGAAATGAGGTGACACCAATGGCGGCCTGCCCTAGCCAAGCAGTTGAGCTAAGGCCCCCCACAAGCTGTGGCGGTGCCTGCCTTAACCCTCCCATGCTTCGCACACCCCCAAGAAAGGAGAGAGCGGGCTCCTCTCCAATGTCCCCAGCTTCAGAGTTTCAAGGACCTTTATTCCTTTTCTGAGAGGACACATTCTTCCCTGTGTGAAGTGGGTTCTGGGAAGTCATTGTCCCTTGGCTTTAGAAAAAGAGCCCATGGCTGCAAGATACCATTTCCTCCCTGGTGAATGACAGTCCTCATCCTGAGGGAGGTTAACGCCCTGGACAGGAGCTAGTGAAAGCCAAGGGGCTGTGAATCAGGATGATTCCAAGGCCTGGCCATCAACTCCACAGGACAATCTCAAGGATGCACTTCCTCTCCATTTACACGAGCAAAGACAGAGGGCTAAAGAAGGGGAGAGAGGTGGCCATGGAGGTCTCCTCAAATACGGCATGTGCACTGTCCTGAAAATTAAACTAAAGGTGGAACAAAGATGAATGTTTTTTTTAATACTGTATCTTTCTCCACCAAACATGAAAATAAATAGCCTACCAGCCCCAAAGTTTCTTGGGTATCATCGCTACAGAAAGTCCCAAGAAGGTGTCACCACGATGACCCATCCCACATACAATCAACACTCCATGCTGCACACACTGCCAAGCTTTCAACCTCAGCCCTTCAGGAAATGTCCCTTCCACTCCAACTGTCCAGAAAGACTGATGACAGATGAAACGGATTCTCATCCCATCTGGTGTAGAGTCTCATATACTGAATTCCCGTGGGCATCGCCAAAAGAATCTTGGCAGTACATCAAAGCACCCCTTCTGGTTAACAAAATGTTTCATTCAGGGGCGCCTGGGTGGCTCAGTCGGGTGAGCATCTGACTCGACTTTGGCTCAGGTCATGATCTTGCAGTTCGTTGGTTCTAGCCCTGCATCGGGCTCTGTGCTGATGGTTGGGAGCCTGCTTGAGATTCTCTCTCTCTCCCTCTTTCTCTGCCCCTCCCCCACTCACTCTCAAAATAAACATTTAAATTATTTGCCATTCACATTTCGTGTGCTAAATGCTTGTAGTTTGGGAAGCCCCACACTTTATTTGTTGCTTCTAACAGCACGTGGCATGGGATGTGCTTTTACAAAAGCCAGCGTGCTCCCCCCCCATTTCTGTGTTTGTATATAACCTCCGGTGATCTCATGGAGGACCAGCTTCCTAGTTCCAGAGGGGGAGATTACAGCAGGCTTTTTCTCCAGATGAAAGGGGTCTTTTCACACACACGCGTGCGCGTGCACACACACACACACACACACACACAAAATAGAGTTACATACACACAAAGGTCAAGTCACTTTCTGTCTATATTCTCAAGGTAGGTCCTGAAGGCCCTGTTTAGAGTCTGCCACTAGACCTGTGGGGAGGGATTCCCATCCATTGGAGATCCTGAGCCCCAGAGGCCTGAATCATCAGCTCTGTTAAATGTCTTCAAGTACTGACTCCACTTCACAGTGGCAACAGAAGAAAACCAGGACATACATACAGGTCAGTGTGGGGTGGGGGCGGGGAGACCCACATCAATGCACAAGCGGTTTCTCTCCCCATTCATTAGACAGGTCATCGGACGGGAGGAATCCAGTCTTACAGTGACACGTGCCCGAGATCTAAACCACTCAGCTTCAGTCTCAATGGCAACCACACAATCATACACTTGGGGCTTTTACCCAGCTGCTCCACACATCATCCGACCCGAGGCTCAAGTCTGTCTGTAGCAGCAGGCAGCTGCTGCCTGTCAGCAATACTGTCCACTCATTCGCTCACAAGCATGCATCCTGCTTATGATGTGGGTGTCGAGCACCGGGGACAGAGCTGAAAGCAGCGGTGTCTACCTAGACAGAGAACCTGAAACACTTAAAATCCAAGCATTCAGTGTAGATCCAAGTGGAACACACAAGAACCACTGAGGCAACAGAGAGTCGGTGGGAAGCCAGGAGGAGGAAACAAGGCTCTGGATGAGCCTATGAACAGATGGGTATGTGGGGCACCTGCATGGCTCAGTCGGTTAAGCGTTCAACTCTTGGTTTCGGCTCAGTTTTGCGAGTTTGAACCCCATGGGGGCTCCGCACTGCCCATGCAGAGACTGTTTAGGATTCTCTCTCCCTGCCCCTCCCCTGCTTGTGCTGTCTCTTAAACTTAAAAAAAAAATAAGTAACAACAACAACAACAGATGGCTATGGACAGTCAGCATGGAAAGTAGAGGAAATTCCAACAGGCCCACGGAGCAGGGACAGATTCTGGGGACTGGGAAGAGACTGGAACGTGGAGGTTAAACCACAAAGTAGAGAAAGAAGATGCTAGAAGGGAGGTCCCGGGGTCAATTATGGTGATCTTGAATGGCCAGCTAAACCACTTAAGCTTTACTACGCAGCACGGATGTGCTATGGAAGGATTTCAGTATAAGACATAGGTTACATTGTAAGAAATAGAACCAGAATGAAAGACCAGGGACAAGTCTACTATTATAAATCCTGTACTGCTGGGGGAAGCAAAGTCGCAATATAAAATGGTGTACTGGTCTGCTCAGACCACCATAACTGAATACCACAGACTGGGTGGCTTAAACAACAGAAATTTACTCTCTCAAAGCTCTAGAGGCTTGAAGCCCAAACATCAAAGTGCCAGCAAGGCTAGTTACCTCAGAGTCTCTTTTCCTAGCGTGCAAATGCCCACCATCTTGTTGTGTCTTCACATGGCCTTACCACTATGTGTGCACAGAGGGAATGGCTGCTGGTGTCTCTTCATCTCCTTATCGAACCCCTAATCCAGGGGTGCCAGAGGGCTCAGTCAGTTTTAAGTGTCTGACTCTTGGTTTCTGCTAAGGTTGTGATCTCACAGTTCATGGGATCGAGCCCCGCATTGGGCGCTGCACTGACAGCATGGAGCCTGCTTGAGATTCTCTCTCTGCTCCTCCTCTGCTCTCTCTCTCTCAAAACAAATTTTAAAAATAAATATAGGGGCACCTGGGTGGCTCAGTCAGTTAAGCGTCCAACTTCAGCTCATGCCATGATCCCACAGTTCATGGGTTCAGCCCTGTGTCGGGCTCTGTGCTGACAGCTCAGAGCCTGGAGCTTGCTTTGGATTCTGTCACCTTCTGTCTCTGCCCTTCCCACTCTCATCCTCTCTCTCAAAAGTAAACATTTTTTAAAAACTAAAAAATAGTAAAAGAAAAATAAGAATAAAAATAAAACCATCAGTCCTTTCAGACACACACCCCACCTTTAGGAGCTCATTTACCTTCATAACTGCTTTTAAATGCCCTCTCTCCAAATATAGTCACACTGAGGGCGATGGCTTCAACCTAAGGACTGGGGAGGGAACACAAACAGTCCTTAAAAATGTTATGAGCTTGGACTCAAGTAGTGACCATGGAAAAGCAAGGGAAGGGACAGGCAAAAGGCTTTGGAAGGACAGATGGAAAATATTTATGAAGGGTAGAGAGGCATCCAAAAATAATACTAACATGACCAATGCAAAAGCATGGGGTGGGCAATGGAGAGGCCTCTTCCAGAACAGAGCAGGCCCCTGCAGGACTTCATATGCCACTACCCTCCCCCGGCACCCCCACGGGGAGACTCCTGACTCTTCTAATGAAAGAACAACCCTTCTTTTACTATAGATGAATTGTTAGTACCAAATATAAGGAGTTTTTAGGGTTGTGCAAGACTATAACTATGGAAAATGGGATGAAATTAAATGAAGGGGATTGAGACTTCAGCAAAAAAAATACCGTAATATTGAGCTCTGTGAGAGAGGATAATATTCAGTTTCCCAAAGGAAGTAAGTGCTGCCACATTCAATCAGCGACCCAAAGCCAGTTTCAAAATTGCACAGAAGTATGTTCAGCGGACCACTGTCAGATACACCGAAGCCTCTCCTGTTCTCCTCGGATGATTGAGATACCAGAGACCGGATGTCACGGGCCGGACCATCACACCATCTGACCTGCCCTGCGGGCATGGTAGCCCCTCATCATCTTAACTAACAGCTAATTCAACAAAAAACCTTAAGACTGTTCACCAGCTGGCTTAGAAAGTGTTGCCCAGAAGCAGACCCTGAAATGAGGGTTCGTGCACGTGTGGTTTAGTGCACACATGGTCCCAGGGGAGACGGAGAAGGGGGCGTGGAGGCAGGACAGAGCAGAGGCCACCACAAGGTGCATGCATGAAGGTAGAATCCATCAAGATCCCTGCAAGCACCAGGACATGCAAAGTGTACCTCGGAGCTGGGGTGGAGGAGCCGGGCCTTCCTACTCTCTCTCCCACTTGCCACTGCTTAAGGGCTGCACTTGAGTGATTTCCAGACCTTACAGTCCCTCCGACCGTCCGGGCAAATTCTAGCTGTCCAACAGAAGGAGCTTCAGGAAGTTTCTGTCGGCAGTGAAAGCACATCAAGGCCAGCGGAAACACAAAAACCACAAAAAAAATCCAAGGGGATATGAACTATGAAATATGCCCTATTTCCATAATTCTCCTAAGATGTACACAAAGGGAAAAGTCATGGATGCACACGACAATTTAACGTGGTATGTGGCTGCTGTCCTTTTAAAAACGCTTATTTATTTTGAAAGAGTGCAAGCATGAGTGGGGGAGGGGCAGAAAGAGAGGGAGAGAGAGAATCCCAAGCAGGCTCCCTGCCCAGTGCAGAGCCCAATGCAGAACTTGAGCCCATGACCATGAGATCATAACCTGAAGTGAAATCAAGGAGTGGATGCTCAAAGGACTGAGCCACCCAGGTTGCCGTGCTATTTAAAATGGGTGTGTCTTGGGGGGTGCCTGGGTGGCTTAGTTGGTTAAGCATCCAACTTTGGCTTAAGTCATGATCGTGCAGTTCATGAGTTCGAGCCCCACAACTGGCTCTGTGCCGATGGCTCAGAGCCTGGAGCCTGCTTTGGATTCTGTGTCTCCCTCTCTCTCTGCCCCTCCCCTGCTCACACTCTATCTCTCAAAAAGAAATAAACGTTAAACAAAACTAATAATAAAAAATAAAAATGAAATGGATGTGTCAGGGTGCCTGGGTGACTGTCATTAAGCATCTGACTCTTGGTTTAGGCTCAAGTCATGATCTCACGGTCATGAGGTTGAGCCCCACATGAGGCTCCACACTGGGCACGGAGCCTGCTTGAGATCCTCTCTCCCCTCTGCCCCTCCCGTGTTCATGCTCTCTCTTAAAATAAAAATAAATACAAATTTTAAATGGATGTACCACCTAACACATTTCAAATAACAGAAACCTTGACTCAAACTGGATTCACCCTGAAGTAGTTGGAGTCTTCACCATAGTTTTAGGCACACCCACCTTCATTTTCCACCACTCTCCCTGGCTCTGCCTGTCTCCAAGTGCTGAACTTTCTCCTTTATTTGGCTTCAGCAGGACTTAAGAAAAAAAAAAGAAAAAAAGAAAAAAAATGGCTGCAGCTCTGCAGCTGTTCTAGAAGCAGAGGGATTCTTCTCTTTCCCCAACCAAAGAACAAGTACTGGGGTTCATTCCAACTGAATTAACTCAGATTCCTCGCTCCCTCAACAAATCACTGTGGCAAAGCGCATGGGGCTCCACGGAGTAGTTTAAACCAAACAGGGCTAATGAGAAGGAAAATCTCACTCAAACCGCATCTACTCTGCAAGGAGAAGTTCCACAAAGCAGGGCAAAACTGAAGACAACCTCAATATCCTTCACAGGGCATTGGTTTTACAAGTTAAAATATCATTCGGTGAACTGCTACACATCCACTGAAAACATGTAACAATAGAAAAGGATATTCTAAATGTGCTTGACATGGAAAGAGTAGATTACAGAATTCTTGGAAAGATAGAAGCCCCTTCATTAATGGTAGTCATCTCTACGCCTTGACATCGGGTTTGGTTTTCATGATTTTCTTTTTAAACTTTTACTTGGGCTTATTCAGATTTTCCAAGAAGTTTTATAATAAAATGTATTTTTTAAGTTTATTTGAAAGAAGAGGGGGAAGAGAAAGAGGCGGGGGGGGGGGGGGGGGAAGAGAACACCAGTGGGGGAGGGGCAGAGAGAGAGAGGGGACAGAGGACCCAAAGTCAGTTCTGCACCAACAGTCTGTCGGCACAGAGCCCTACGTGGGGCTCGAACTCACAAATGGTGAGATCATGACCTCAGCCCAAGGCGGCCACTTAATGGACTGAGTCCCCCACGCACCCCTGTGTTACTTTGTAAAGAGAAAAATATCCACTGCGTGACCTTCATGCTTTTTGTGAATCTGCAAATTCCTCAAAGAATTTGCCTTTCCGGTTAACGCTCCAAAATAGGCAGAGGTTTGGGGGCGGTTTTGTTTTTTTAATGAAACAAGTTGAAACAAAATCAAGTGACATGCCCAGGCTCTCACAGTAACCTTTTGCAGGAATCAATATGAAAATCAAGGTGCCTCGGTTTCTGGCGCAATTCTGTTCAAACTCTCACGCTCCATCCTGCCTCACCCCCTCGAGATCAGGGTTCTTTACACACTTACTCCCAACAAAATCAGTGCTGACAAAGGAACCTCTCCACTGGGCACCAGAAAGGCTCACTATTTCGAGGGACTGCCAGTACTGGTCACTGCAGAAGCAGACTACGGGCCCCTACTGCAGACGACTATTAGTGACATGCAGTACATGAAATACTCCCAGAAGCCCCCAGAAGTGGTGCCTGGCCACCAGCTGGTGCCAGTCCTGTTGGAACATGAAGCCTCACTCCATTTCCACTGGTCATTTTATACGTCTTTAATTATCTGTGCCTGTGTGACAGAGAATTGATTCAACTGTCAGGGAGCAGGAACTCTCTCTGCCACCTGGCCCAAAGACGTGCTGGGCTGTCTTGCTGATCGCTCTATCAATAGCAGCATCAATGCTTCCCTTGGAAAAACAGCATTAAGGGAAAGATCAAAATGCCAGATCTATGCCCTTAGTGAATCACACCAGATGGGATTCAGACAAATAACTGTCACACCCCCACCCTCATTACCAGCACCAAATCTCTCAAAGCCACTAGGGATCATTTCATTTTATCCTTCATGCATTTTCCATGAAGCAAGAGCCTTACTCTAAATTTCAACCATGATTTCAGATTGCCCAGGCCATACAGAATCTCAGAATTCTGATAACTAACAAAACACTTAAGGTCCTTTTATTAAGGGCACTGTGGTTCCAACATCAGCAGGCTTCTTGAAGGACATTTTCTTGATCTGTGGCTGCACTCAGTGCTGTCGATTTTTCTTTATACGTGGTGACATTGAGTGCTGGACTCACAGAAGATCATGTCTCTGCTTCTTTAACCTTTGGGTCATGTGACTAATTCTGGCCAATTCAGTGTGACGCTGATGCATGTCATGCCTGAGCCAAGCCACTTGACAGGTGAGACCCTCCATCTACCCCCACGTGCACCCTCGACCTAGGAAATACATGTTGAGACAGGCGTGTCACAAGGTTACCATCGAGCTAATCCTTGGAAGAGTGTCCCAGACCCACAGCCAATATTAACTGAATGAAAAATAAGTGTGTTTTAAAGATACTTAAACCCTGTGTTGATGGTTACAATAACACTTTGACTAACACAAGTATTTAATAGGAGTCAGTGCTGGGCACTTCACATGCATTAACTCCCTTATTCCTCAACACAACCTGATAAGATACAGTCTATTATGATTCCACTTCCTGGAAGAAACAAAGAAGTAACCGGTCCAAAATCACACAGCAACTAAGCCATAGAACCAGGATTACACCCCAGAATTTGCACTCATAGCCGCCACGTTGCTCCCATGGGATGGAGTTTGAAGAAAAATGACATTAAAAAGCCAAAGGTGAGTTACATAATAAAGAGTGGAGTCAAAAGGAGGAGAGAAGAAGGCAGTAAGGAAGCCTTAAGGTAGAGAGGTAAGGTAATCAACAATTATAAGTAGACACCTTTGGAGAAGCCTCCAAGGTAATGCTCAGCAATTTATACCAGGAGAAGAGTCACAGGTTAGAAACCACAAATGAACAAATAAACAAGCAGTTGTCTTAACTAAATGACATTTGTGTAAATGGAGCATATCACAATCAACACAAGTATAGGAAACTTTTGCCTAATTTCGTGCTAATTATAATCACCTATGTTGCTATTGAGTAGGACACTGAGCAATTTTGCCCTCAAAATATTTTACTTCCAATGACAATCCAGATGTCAACTTCACAGAACCCCAACAAAAATGTCTACACCATGCTTGGTTTAGAATACCAGATTTTGTGTTCTGCTGGAGAGTCAATCAAAGAATCCAAAAGAAATAACATTGAGCCAGAATTAAGGAGCGTCTTATGACACAAACACCTACATTGCCCCTTTTAAGACATTTTCAGAATGTGAGTTTAGACATCTCCAGAAGTTAATAAGCAACACGAATAAGATCTAAATCCAAAATTTCAAGTAGTAAACATGAAAAGTGATTCTTCGGTAAATTAAAATTCACATTTTCTACTAAAGTTGACAAGTATCTACATATATACGCACTTACATATTTTATTATGCTTTGAGGAAATCCAACTGGAAGAATCAAGACAAACGTACCGTATCTTAATATTTCCAAAGCCTAACTCCTCCTAAGTACTGACAATGAAAATACGTATTTCCATTTGACCCAAAACTATGGGTTTGCTTTAGAATTTATGGAATTGTCAGTTTCAGAATCTACCTGCCTTTCCCTTCTGCATTTCATTCCTGGTTTCAATTCCCCTCTTTTTCTAGCCTGTAGCATTCATGGTTTTTCAGTTAGAGTCAGGGCTGAATTTCAGCAGAGGACAGAGCCCCCCACCAGTTTAGGGGGTGCCATCTGCAAACCTTAGTAAACTGGACCTCAACTCATGTAAAAAATGTCCAAGGAATCAACCAATAAAATCTTAAAGGGGAGCAAGAGGGAGTGTCACCAATGAGACAATTACAGAAGATCATGCCAATCGGGCATAAAAATCTAAAATGATTCTAAACTTCATGGCTCACATGTTTTTTTAAAGCAACTGAAAGCCATTACATTTTGGAATGGGAAGAGATGCAATAAAGAATTATCCATCCACCCTCCTTTCCCATACATGAGTCTGTCTCTGGTTTGACTTCTCAGGAGTCCCAACACCTAGCAAAACCTCTTCCCCCCAATTCTTTTCTTATCCAGATCCATATCCTGCGTATCCTTCAGAGCCCAGATCAAGTGCCAATATCCCTACGAAGCCCCCATGAAAGCTCAACCCATTTGGATCTTTCTTCCTCTAAGTATCCATCCTTCTGATCTTTTATCACACCCTTAGGACAGGGTTGGTTTGCCATCATTTCTCTGCACTTTGTCTTGTTCTTCCACCTAGATAGTATCCTTTGCAACTGTCTCTTAAACACGTGTGTCCCCCAGCATAGCTGTTGTGATACAGATGACCTAACAGAGGCTCTATGTAAATTTTTAAGTTATGTGTAATGAAATACTGAAAATAGAATGACAAAAGTAGAAATGTAAGGATTAAAGCCCACTGTCTTCAAAATAAGTGAATACAAGGCTTAATTGTGGCCAAACCAACCCCAGTGACCTGGTTCATCATCTAACAGCCCATAAATAAATAATTTTTAGATATCCTTTCCTTCTCCAAGGGTACAAAAGTTTACAGCTTAGGCGTTGACAGTAACCTACTGACATTCTCTAGAGCAATGTGGCCTGAGAAAAGCAGCTCAAAAATCATGCCAAGGTTGGATTTCTTCCAGGGAGGCCACTATGGGAGCAGGGCTCCACTGCTGTAGGAATATGGATTTTCTAGAACCCATGGTTACAGTAGTAGTAGCTTTTGTGTATTATGCAACAATCACTGCTGAGCAGGTCGGACAAAAATTCTGAAAACCTAACATTAATACACATTCATGAGAAATTTTGAAATTCAATTTAGCTATGTTATTGACAAGAAATCACTGAAAACAAGCTGACTAGCCCATGCGAGGGGAATAGGTGAGTTAAATGCAGCTCACACTGTTGATGCCTTTCTTCCTTCCCCTCCCATCTTCTATAGCAGCCACACTGCTTGGACAGAATTCCTCCCATCCCCTAAAATAAGCCAATCCACATCATCTCATCCCCCAACCCCTTGCTAAAATGATTCTATCAACCGTGGGCCGAACTTTGCTCATCAGTTAGAGGTATTCTCTGGCTACCATGACTGGTTTAGTTCACTCCAAAGTGAAAATCACTTTTGTTTAATGGGGAGATGATCTCTGCCTATAAAACCCAGTATCACAGATTGAATTGCATCCCCTCCAAATTACTATGTTGAAGCTGTAGCCCCCTGTGTCATTGTATTTGAAGATGGGACTTTCAGGAGGTAGTGAGGTTTACATGAAGTAATGAAGGGGAGGCCGTCATGATAGGGTGGACACACTTATAAGAACAGACACCAGATAGCTTGCTTGCCCTTTTCCCGCCCCGCCGTCCCTACACACATACACACATACACACACACACACACACACACACACAGGCAGCAAAGCCATGTGAGGTGACAGCAAGATGACAGCCATCTGCCACCCAAGGAGAAAGCTCTCACCAGATACTGACCCTGATGGCACTTTGATCTTGGTTTTCCAGTCTCTAGAACTGTAAGAGCTAAATTCCTGTTGTTGAAGCCACTCACTCTGCACCACTTTACAGAACCCAAGCTAACAGAAACCTGGGCAAGCAGGGGTGAAGCCTGAAGCGGAGCAGCCATCTTTATCCCCTGAAGAAAGACAGCCTGGGGATGGAAACTTCCGGAGAAGGGCAGACCCTCTGAGAGAAAGAAATGGTAAAGATGCCGATGATATCACACCTAATCCCACTTGAAGTGTGGGTTTCTTTCACTTGCAAATAAAAAACCTCTTAACATGCACAAGGTTAAGGTTTAAAAGACCAAGGAAGCCTAAAAATAATGAATTTTAGGGATAGTGAGAGGGATGGGCTTTTGCTCTTATTTTAAATGAGTTAACCTTCATTAAAGTCTTTAAAAAAGGTCAAGTAGGGGNCCTGCTCATGCTGTCTCTCTCTCAGAAATAAACAAAACATTTAAAAAAAAAGGTCAATTATATGTATTATCTCATTTAACCTCCATTTTACAAGGAGGAACTAACTACAATTTTAATGTTGTTTGTTCCATAATTTAAAACTTGCACAATAACTGAGCTGTTAAAAAGATTCACTTGCTTGCTCCTGGAAACCATCCGCCTACAGAATATAACAATACAAAGGTTCGTTGATATGAAAGAATCACTCTATACACCATAGGAAGGGCAGACAGACAGGCACTTATTCAAACAAATTTACAAAGGAAAGGCAGCTCCAACTGCTCCCAACCTAAGTATCATTGAATCTTGCCCTCTGTTACAGTTTCAATATGGGTTATAGAAAAGTGGCCACAATACCAGGAATATGGTAAAGATTCATGAAGTATTTGTTGAATTTTATGAACAACCATACGGTTTATCCCTTGCAAAGAAATTACATTCCTTTAATACTGTTTATTCAAATGCTTCTTTTGAATAGTTATGGTTTGAACATTCCAATATGGAAATGCTAAATATTACACTTACCTGAATCCAGAGCAAACCAGCATCTCATAACTTTATCTGGAAGTCTGTTATCTTTTAAAACATTCTGCTAGACAGATGGCTTCCATTTGTTACTCCCATTCTCCACCCTTTCTACCCTGTGACCCAAACGGACAACACTGATAAGCTTCCAACTGGGTCTGGCCAACGGAGAGACCAGTCAGGAAAATGAGGTTGGAATATTTACCTCCCTGTCTCTTCCTCTGGAAGGCCACCACAGGCTGGTTGCCAGCCACTTCCAGACAGCCTACCCCATCTCCAGACTCAGAGTATTTCCATTGAGGGATGGGGGGAGATTAGTTAGTAGCAAAAGACCCCCCACAAGTATTCCATTGTTTCTAATCCCAGCATACCACACCATCACCTAGGATTCTGATCTACACATTTATAAAGATTCTATCAAATTCACTACAAATTATCCAACTATAGTAGGACATTTGATTTTTTTCAGGACTGACAGTCACAAACGTGGTACCCAATTGATTTTGTAATGCAACTTGAGATCAGGAAGGATATAGATGCTCTTTTAAAAAAAAATCCAAAAGTTATGCAGTTGTGAGAGATGTGTCTCACATTTTGACTTAATAGCAAGGTGTTAAATCTTACACTAAAAATTTTTTCCGATCTCCATAGAAACTTAAAAGAAGGGGAAAAATATAAGTCTTCACACCCAGTTGAAAAGCACCCGGACTTCTTCGCTTTCTTCCATGACTCTCAATATGGATGTCTCACCCTTACCCCCAAAGCACAAATAAGGAGGAGAAAGAGAACTTCGGTGATTTACATCCTACTCTGTAAGTCAAAGGAGGAGGAGGAGGGATCTGAGAAAAGCCCACCTTTGGAACAGAAGAAAGGTGGTAACTTCTCAGAGAAAAAGAAAGCATTAGCAGAACCCAGCTCTGAACCTCACAGGCACAGGATATGAGGAAGCAAATGGTGTTCACAATCAAACTCCCACTCTCCATGTGGAGAGGCCGGATACAAAACCATTATGGACAGTTACACAGCTTTTCTAACATCCAACTCCCAGGACCACCCCACACTGTACCACTGAACAGAAAGGCCATATCAGAAATAACTCTGCTGCATCTGAGTCAGATCCCACATCCTCACACAGTACCTCAGAATGATTACCTAGACCAAGTGTCATGCTCTGCTTTCCCACCTCAACCTTCTTCTACTGGATTCCATCACAAACATGAAGTTGTTCAACCTTTCAGGGGGTTGGGGGTACATGCATTCCCTCAGCTCACTTCTGAGTAGCCAACGTCCTTTGTGTGAGTAACAAGCAGAAATTGGGCCGGGAGAAGACTAGCTTCAAAAGCTGTTGGGGTATGTGTGCAGTTATCATTTAAATGGTTCACCACCATAGGGGTGCCTGGGTGGCTCAGTCGGTAAAGTGCCCAACTTTGGCTCAGGTCATGGTGTCACAGATTGCTGACTTGGAGCCCCATTTAGGGCTCTGTGCTGACAGCTCAGACCCTGGAGCCTGCTTTGGATTCTGTCTCTCTCTCTCTGCCCCACCCCTGGTCACACTTGTGCTGTCTCAAAAATGAATAAATAAATAAATAAAAATAAGAAACATGAATTGTCCACCACCACAAAAAAAAAAAATCTGGATCTCTAGTCATAAAAATTCCAAAGATCTAGCAACACTGGTTTCACATCCCTAAAAAGCCGCAATCACTGGGCCTTTAGACCAGGCCTTCCACCACCTGCTTCACTGACCTATGTTAATTCATGGCTTCTAGAACCATCTGAGCCAAGCCTGAAAACTCCCTTCTCCTCACCCAGGGAAGAACTATAATCACTTGTCAGGGAATAAAACAACCTTCAAGGCTCACTCTGAGGAGTCCTGAAATTTTCAGGCCCTTGTGAATGAGTGACAACCTTCTTGATCCTCAGAAGTTGCATCAGCTTTACTCTAATGACATGAACGGTAACGTCCCTGGATTATGGAAGGAGTTCTAAAGGAAACAATAAACTCCATTCTATCTCCATTTTGAAAGGTCAAGTTCGCATAGAGCCATTGGGTGAAAATCCCTTTACATTTTGGGTGGGTTTTTTTTTTTAATGTTTTATTTATTTCTAGGAGAGAGAGAGAGAGAGAGACAGCGTGAGCAGGGGATGGTCAGAGACAGAGGGAGTCACAGACTGAAACAGGCTCCAGGCTCTGGCAGTCAGCACAGAGCCCGACGCGGGGCTCGAACCCAAGAACCACGAGATCATGACCTAAGCGAAAAGTCGGACGCTTAACCGACTAAGCCACCCAGGCGCCCCAGAAAACTGAGAATTTAAAGTAACTTACCTGTAGGGCCCAGGTGCCCCTACATTTTAGGTTTTACTGGGCACTAAAGGCAGACTGGGTCTCTCTGACTGCCCAAGCCCCTCCTCCAGCCCACTCCCAATCCCATCCTGCTAAATGCTGAGAAAATGTGCTCTCACCCTTAGTTCAGCCCCTTTGCCTTGAGAGGTCCACATCTGCCCCATTTTCACCTGCCTTTAGAGCTTTGTGCCTAGCTCATCTGGGCCTCTGGTGGGAATAGAAGAGGAAAATACAGGGGCTTTTCATCCAACAAAGGGAGAGCCACCTTTATTAAGCTGTGTCAATAATGCTACCATGATGAAGAGGAAGAAGAAAGCCCTGATGGGCCTTGGTTAAATTCTCAGCCCAGTAGCCTCCAGAAGTAGAAAAGAAATCTTTTAGCATTTCCATCAGGCTGACATGAAGCACTGTTGCTTTGAGGCAGAGGTCTAAAGCAAGGTAGAGCACTGGAATGGGAAAATGTCAACTTGGCACTAAGAACTGAAAAGCAGTTGAAAGGCACTTGAGGAGTTCAGGGGCTCGGTTTCTTAAATATCGTGGATGGCGAGACTTGGGCAGGACTTGAAATCCCAATATAACCTCTATTCGGAGATGAGAAAATGGAGCCCAGAGCCATTAAATGGTCTGGCCAGGGACGCCTGTCTTGTTAACCTCTAGCTCCTCAGCCTTCCACCCAGTGGCTGGCACATGACGGCTGGTTGATTAGCTGGGCAGTTGGCTGAATGAAAATATGGCAGAACCTGCACTGAAACTCAAGATGAGAGTTTCACAGCTAGTGTTTCCCAACCCCAGTGATCACCAGCAATACCTAAAGCTTTCTTGATAGATGCCTGGACCACACCCCAGGCCTCTTGAATCCGAATCCTCAGATGTTAACAACCTCCCCGCCCCCATTCATTCCAGTGATCACCCAGGTTTAGGAACCACTACTGCCCTGAACAATGCTACCTCTTCCCACCGAACACACCTCCAACAGTATGGCACTTGTTCCCCCATGTGGAATTGCAACCTACAGTGCCACATCCCCTTTCAGAGTTAGGAAGTCAATGGTATCCCAAGTCACCACTGAAAGTTTTTCTAAAGAAGATCAGTTGCCATTTTTAACCCAAATTGGGTTAAGGGGTCAATGTCGACTTGGAAAAATATGTAAAGCATGGATACATCAAACTTAACAAAACTATCGTCACCCAAACTGCAATGAGGCACCACGTGGGCTGCATAGAAGGAGTCTTGGCAGACATCCTGGTTTCATGGGGCTGCTATGGCCAAGGACTCAGAAAGTAACATCACTGAATGAAGTCATTAATATGACAAAGAGGGGATTTTTTTTTCATTCCAATGATAACCAAGTTTTACTTCAGTAACAAGTCTGGTGTTTTATTTCTCCCTCCGCTCCCCGCCCCCACCACCAGAATCTGTCTCACATGAAGTCTAGCATCCATCAGGGGCTTATTCAGACCTAGCTGGGATCTCCCGTCAGCATGAAAATCAGGTAAACACAGGTCACAGCAAGTCAGAGGGTAACATGTGAACCAGGCACCACTCTCAAAGGTTCGTTCCAAAGATGAACACATTTGTGTTCCCAAGGTTCTTCCAGCTCCTAACATAGGATGTGCTATGAATCCTGTCCTATTCATAACTCCTTTGGTTTTCATTTGCACAGCCTCACTTGTTTACTTTTAAAACTTTTTAACATTTTTGATACACACACACACACACAGAAAGAGGGATACAAGGGATCCGAAGCAGGCTCAGTGCTGTGATCACAGAGCCAGACACTGATGTGGGGCTCGAACTCAGGAACTGGGAGATCATGACCCGAGCCAAACTCAAGAGTCGGAAGCCTAACCAAATGAGCCAAAGATACTCTCATTCTTGATGCAGATGAATCTCTTAGTCACTTCAAAGTTCAAGGAAGAAGAGAGATTTGGAGCACAGATGGTGTTTTCATTTCTTCTGATTATCAGTGTGTCTTTGGGAGAACAGGCAGGTTCTAGGAAGTCAATGACCAGATACAGAAATGCAATTTAACAGCTCAATTTAATCTTCTGCATGTTGCTTATAGTGATACGATAACGGGCTCCAAGCAAAAGTGGGAAGAATGCTCTTCATGGATTTAAGCATTTGCTTCTGTCCCCGGCAGAATGGAGAGGGCAACTGTGCGCGTGTGGCTGTGGAGCGCTACAACGTCTAATGAAGAACCTAATAAGCAGCATAGCGCCTTGTGCTTAGTAAGGATTCAAACTCATTTGCTGGCTGGACAGACTTTTTCTTGAGAGAGCACGAACATGCTGGAGAGGGGCAGAGGGAGACAAAGAAACATAAGCAGGCTCGACCCCCACTGCAAAGCCCAACATGGGGCTGCATCTCAGGACCATGACATCATGACCTGAGCCAAAATCAAGAATCAGAGGCCTGCCTGAGCCACCCAGAAAACCCTCACTTACTTTAAATTTATGTAGTAAACCGTGGGACCTCTCACTGCCCCCACCCCCCAAATCTACTTTCCTGCACTTCAATAAAAGGGGCACAGAAATCCAAACAAAACCAGGCACCTGGGTGGCTCAGTCGGTTAAGCATCTGACTTCAGCTCAGGTCATGATCTCGTAGTTCATGGGTTTGAGCCCCCATGTCAGATTCTGTGCTGACAGCTCAGAGCCTGGACCTGCTTCATATATTGTGTCTCCCTCTCTCTCTGCCCCTTTAAACAAACAAACAAACAAAAAACTTGAAAGGGGGTTGGGGTTTCAGAGGAAGAGCTGCCCAGCAGCCTGAAGAAATCCAAACAAAACCTCTGTTCACTGCTTAAGCTTCAATCTCTAAACTCCTTGTAATTAGGGTTTTCCAAAAGGCAAGTGTTTTTCTGGAGATCTAATGTAGAGCGTGGTGATATTGTTAAGACTGTGTCATCTATTTGATATTTGCAGAGAGTGGATCTTCAGTATTTTCAGCACAAAGTAGACTATGTGAGGGATAGTTAATTAGCTGGACTGTGGTCATCCGTTCATAATGCATATGCATATCCAGTGATCACCTTAGATGCCGTAGATATATGCAGTTTTTGGTCAATTATATTTCAAAGCTGGGGGTGTGGGGTGGGGACAGAAAGGCAAACCTTCAAACAGTAAGAGAGGACTCTGTCCTACAGGCATCAATAATGACTCCCCTTCCTGGCTTCTCTGTCTCAAGGCCTCAGCCCACTCCCAGAACTCTACAAGTCCAAGCACAAGTTTTTAAATTATCAAGCTCTCTCAGCATCTGAAACACAGGAAAGAAAAAATGAGGGAAGGGGAGAGACTATGGTGGTAAGAATGTGCTAAAGCAGAAACACAAACCAATAAACACAAGTAAGTTCAGAGTCGAGGCCACCACGGAGTCTTAAACCAGGCCTGTTGTGTTTTGATCTTGCAGAAGCACATATGGTCTTCTATTAGCGGGTCTCAGAGCAGTGGGCAACGTTACCGTACCATATGTCCTGATCACAACAACGGGGCTGATTTATGTTAGTGAACGCAAGGGTTTTTTCTTTGTATTTCATCTCCTTGTTATTTCAAGAGAAATGGAAGGGTAGATTTATTCTGCCATTACAGAGAAGCTTCCTGGGGTTTGTTTGTTTAAAGTTGATAGTTTCCAGTAGGGTGAAGCAGATCTGTTGTGGTTTTACAAAAATTTGGGGAAAGCTAGGAGTTCCTCTGCTCCGGTCCCCCTAAAATGAGCGCAGATTTACCCTCATCCATACCCCCACCTGAAGCTCGTTCTACAGCCATGGACAAAGAGCCAAGACAAGAATATCAGAATAGTCACTCTAAGTTTAATGTTTACCTGCGGCCTCTCCTGTTTCCTTTAGTTCTTTATGCACCATAAGGTTTCACTCTGGCCAGGGGTGAATAACTCAAGCTAATCAGGGAAACCCCAGCGATGTCAAAGAAACAGGAAGTCATCTCGGAGACCTTCATCTTCACAGCAAAGCCTAAGATCTTGCCTCTCCCCACCCCTAAACCCTGGATCAGTAATCAATTGCCAAGTGTGTCAAAAGGAAGATGAAAGCAGGGGTTTCAATGCTGGCCCAGAGAAAGAGAGGGGACCATTGCTGGTGTCATGTGCAAATAAGGTATCAAGAGCTGCTTCCATATGCCCATAGGGCTCAGTCCCCTCTGGTCCTTTGTCCTGGTTATCTCTATGCCTCGATCCCACTAGATGTCATTTGCCATTTCTGAACCCCAACCAGCCAGCACCCTCCTGCAGCACAACAGACTAGAACTTCACCTGCCCTTCCCACATACATGTCCAGTCCTCTGCTATCCCATCTCCTGTTTCCTCTAATCGACACACATGAAATAGGCAGAAAGCATTCTAATGATTAAACCAATTGACCCTGGTGTATGAGTCACTAACAGGTATTCTACACCTAGTCTATTAGATTGTTGGTAAGAAGAATAAATTTCTTTTCTTTCAATTTTTTTTTTTTACATTTATTTGAGAAACAGAGTGAGGCACAGCACAAGTGGAGGAGGGGCTGAGAGGAGACAGAATCAGAAGCAGGCTACAGGCTCTGAGCAAACATTCAGCACAGAGCCTGATGTGGGTCTTGAACCCATGAACTATGAGATAATGACCTGAGCTGAAGTCGAATGCTTAACCAACTGAGCCACCTAGGCGCCCCTGAATAAATTTCTTTTAAAAGGGTGGGAGGCATGTGGGTAGCTTAGTCAGTTGAGCATCTGACTCTTGATTTCAGCTCAGGTCATGATCTCAGTGGGAAGATCGAGGCCCAGGTCAGGCTCTGTATTGAGTGCAGGGCGGGCTTCAGATTCTCTCTCCCCATCTCTGCCCCTTCTGCATTCGACTTCTCTCAAAATATTTAATAAAAAATTTCTAATTGACAGAAATGCAAAATATGAGACAAAGAGAAGGAGTCTTTTGAGGTATCATGAAGAAGCACTTTTTTTAAATTTTTTTAATGTTTTATTTATTTTTGACAGAGAGAGACAGCGTGAGCAGGGGAGGGTGAGAGAGAGAGGGAGACACAGAATCTGAAACAGGCTTCAGGCTCTGAGCTGTCAGCACAGAGCCCAAACCCATGAACCGTGAGATCATGACCTGAGCCAAAGTAGGACTCTTAACCAACTGAGCCACCCAGGCGCCCCAAAGAAGCACATTTTAAAACTGGACTCTAAATTTTAGTACATTATCTCCACCTCCTGTGTGTATCCCATTCACTTGCCTCTCTGCATCACTCAACTTTCCTAAAAGATGAGGAATAGGATGGAGGTCTGAATTAGCCATAAATTCAAGGGCAATGACTCTGTGTTTGGAGGAAACCTTAAATGTTTAGCTAACAAATATCTTTGCCTTTCAATATAAAATAGAATTATCTCTCATCTACCTCTTTAAAATGGAAGTGATCTAAGATATCAAATTCAACTTTTTTATATAACAAGAATCCTGAAAAGCAAAATTAGATGTTTGAAAACCTGTGCTGTAGAGAGGTTACAAGTACAGCTTTAGATTCAAGCTGACTTGAATCTAAATTCAATTAACGTTCAACTTTGGGCTTTGCCATTGACTTCCTGTGTGATTTGGCATAGTTACTAGCCCTCTCTATTTTGGTTTTCATATGTAAATTGGGGTTATTCAGACCTAGGTCAGCTACTGTTAAAAGGATTCAATGAGATCCATAGACACTTAGCAAAGTACCTGCTTACCATGTTCTATCAATTGGTTGCCACTGGGGTGGGGATAGTGGTTACTGACAAAGCCCCTTCCCACCATATTCAACACCAGTTCAGAGAGGTGTCCCATCTCACCTTTCTCCCTCACTACAGTTCCATTCACAAGGTGCATCTTCAGTACTGAAATTGAGTAGAAAGCACAGTGGGTACAATTAAGTCATTCACCAAGTGACTATTAGGCACTTACTACGTTCCACAGAGTATCTCAAACTCTGGAGGTAAAGCTGTTGAAGAAAACCCATCAAGTCCTGCTGGAGGTTACATTCTAGAGGGAGAAAGGCAAATGCCAACTAGCCAATGAAAACTTCGGATGACACCACACCATTTGAGCTATTAAACATCAAAGATAACGAACAAGTGGATTACAGGGGTGACCTAATATAGAATCATCAATGAACTCATCCCTGAAGAAGCAGAGAATTCAATCAGAAACTGTCAAGCAAGAGAGGATCCACAGAGAGTATTCGAGGCAATAAGTATGAGAACCCAAAGACAGGCACAAGCTGTAGTATTTGAAGCACAGAAAAGTCAGTATTGGCAAAAACACAGATTATTGGGAGAATGTATGGCATGGGAGTCTAGGAGAGCATAAAATTAGGGACAGAGGTTAGGGTAAATAGTTCAAATTTTATTCTGATTATGATAGGGAAGCATCACAATGTGTTAAATAGCTTCCAGAAAAGAGACTTGTTTGGGGCATATTATGTGATGGAGCCAATGAGGTTATTCTAACTCCTGTGTAATCATTTCATGCTCATATAGCATGTGAGATTGTCAAAGCACTAGGTACTTCTGAGACTGATGTTGTATCCAAGGGATGGGTTTTCCTCAATGATGAAAAAAAATGACTTGCTTCTAACTTCAGAGTAGAAAATTATATCAAACCTATTGATTTATTCAATGGGAAAAGGCTATAAAGATTTCAAGTAGTGAGGTGGGCAATCTTGCCTTGAGTCCTACATGTTTTCTCAACCGAAAAAGGTAGAAAATCTCATCTTTAATGGTCAAAGACCATTTTCCTTTGTATTAGAATTCAAACACCACAGTTACTAGGGTTCATACTAATCTCCAGGAAGTAAAATTTTATAAGGATTGATCTGATCATCAATAACCCAGGAAATAAACATTCCTGGGAAAGCAAACACACCATACTAGTACTGTATCATTCCATGTCTCATCAAGAAAACAGAAACCACTCTAGGTACTTCAAAGAGGGAATTTAACACAGGAAATGGGAAGAGATGATGGAAGGGGGAGGAAAGGCCAACAGGGGAGTTAGAGAAATTGCAAGTATTTGCAGGAAGCTGCTCCCATCCCCAAGACTAGGGCATCAGAAAGGAAGTCCATGATCTTCACACCATTGCCAATATACCCATTGGCGGGAGTGTTAGAACCATAGCTGTGGTTTCTTTGCAAAAATTGTGGACCCTAAAGTTGTCTACAGCAGTCATTGCTGCCACTAGACCCACAATCAACAAGGGCTTTGTTGCAGGAGTACCCACTGCCTGGCAGGATGCCTAGAGTCTAGAACCTACCACCACTACTGCCTCTACTGTACTTCCAAAACAGAAAATATCTTCCTTTCTCCTGCCTTCACATCTCCACCAGTGCCTCCCATTTGCAGAGGAAGCCGTGTGGCAAAGGAATTTTAATATTTCAGTTTGCAGACTTCAATGCCCCCCCCCCCAGCAATACACAGAGCATGGAGAAAGGAGAATAAACCAGTAATCAACATGGATATAAATAGCACCCCTCATCTTGGTCCTCACTGTTAGAGAAGTCCTAGGAAGTGACAGTAAATCAAGGCTGCCTGAAGACGTTCTGAAAAGCATTTGAAACAAAAGAAGGGGAGAAAAGGGGGGGGAGGGGCACCTGGGTAGCTCAGTCAGTTGAGCATTTGACTCTTGATTTTGGCTCGGATCATGATCCCAGGGTTGAGGGATCAAGCCCCATATTGGGATCTGTGCTGAGCATAGAGCCTGCTTAAAATTCTCTCTCCCTTTGCCCCTCTCTCCCACTTGCATTCTCATGTTCTCATATTTTCTCTCTCTCTCTCTCTCAAATTAAAAACAAGAGCACCTGGGTGGCTCAACTGAGAGTCTGACTCTGGCTCAGGTCATGATCTCATAGTTCATGGGTTCAAGCCCACAGCCTGGAGTCTGCTTTGACAGACTTTGCGCGCTTGCGCACTCGCTCACACGCTCTCTAACATTAAAAATGTTTAATTAAAAATTAAGAAAAGAGAATGTCAAAATTCAGAAAATGGAAGAAAAGCTCATGAGACAATCAACAACTTTAGTACTTTTTAAATTTAATGTTATTTACACCCAATGTGGGGCTCAAACTCACAACCCCAAGCTCAAGAGCCACATGCTCTATTGACTGACCAGCCAGGAGTCCCTTCAGTGCTCCCTTTGCATTCCATCTCCTTCTCAAGCTACCTTCCTGTGCCAATCAAGCTGTACAGGAAGCCAACCAAGTCTCATGCACTCTAAAGTATAAATGATAGCAGTTTCAAGAACAGCTAGGATAGTAGACAGGAGAAATTTATAAGCAGCATCAACAAAAGTCATTTTCTAAAATAATGCTTAAGATGTTCTACATCCCAGGATAGAAAATCTTGTCCTCCAGTTCATATAATCTAAAGGGAGACACCGTTCAAATAAGTAAAATGCCATGTGGCAAATACATATAACAGGCGAATCAAAAGGAGTAGTAGCACAGTGCAAACTTTAAGTAGTTTCTCAAACTCAGCATCACTGGCACATTAAGCCAGATAATTCTTTGCTGTGGAGGGCTACCCTGTGTATTGTATGATGTTTACCTGCATTCCTGGCCAGTAGCACCCAAGTTTGTGAAACCACAAATGTCTCCAGCCATTACCAAATGTTTCCCAAGAGGCAGGATCCCAAGCGTCTTAAACCTGAGTGGAGAGTTAGAGAAGATGAAGGAATTGTCCAGTGGAAGAGGATGGGAGGGACTCCAGCCAGAAAAGCCAATCACGCGCCAAGGCACGAATGCATAAACCAGCAATGGGGCTGGAGCACTGGGCGTGGGGAGGAACCTGGAGACAAAGCTGGGAGGCAGGAAGTATGTTCTATGCCAAGGTGAAACTTTGAACTTTAATCTTTAGATCAGGGGAATCATTAAAAGATTTTGAGGAAGGCAGAGATTTATTCGAACTTGCATTTTGGAAGCATTTCTTTGGTGACTGCGTAGTAAGAGAATAAGGGGGGAGGAGGTGCAAAGGAAGGAACACGGCTAACTGGTTGCCCTCATGCTGACAAGGTAAGAAGACTGATACGATGGCCATAAAGGCAAGAAGAGAGATACTCGGGGAGTCTCCATAGAATTTAGTGACTAAACACGAAAGAAAAAGGAGTATAAGAATTATAGGCTTGAAACAGTGTGGAAATGGAGCCGGTTGAACCTGGGTCTTACTTCAGATGTGTGGGGTTTAAGTTATCTGCAGCCATCCAGGTCACAGTGTCTAGCAGGTCAGGCGCCTGGATGGATCAGTCAGTTGGTTAAGCATCCAAGCCTTGATTTCAGCTCAGGTCGTGATCCCAGGGTCATGGAATGGAGCCCTGCATCAGGGCTCTCTCTCCCTCTGCCCCTCCCCGGCTCTCATACATGTGCTTTCTCTCAAAAAAAAAAAAAAAAAAAAAAAAAGTTCTTAA
>NW_027529428.1:3206781-3242399 GCF_008692635.1 Crocuta crocuta
TTTCAAAAAAAAAAAAAAAAAAAAAAAAAAATTTTTAGTAACTATACACATGCACACATATATACATATGAATGCTTGCTGCTGAGGAAAGGGATCTGGGCCAGATGTTTTTTGAAATCTTCAGAATAGGCAGCAATGGATACGCCCATGACTTGCCACCATGTAGGGAGGGAGGCAGGAGTAAAGACCTAAGGACACACTTCAGGGGAACATTACCATTTGGGAAAGAGAAATCTGAAAAGAAAACCTTAGGGTGCCTGGATGGCTCAGTTGGTTGGACGTTGGACTCTTGATCTCTGCTTGGGTCATGATCTCACAGTTTGTCAGTTTGAGCCCCACATCAGACTCTGTGCTGACAGTGAGGAGCCTGCTTGGGATTCTGTCTCTCCCTCTGTCCCTCTCCAGTTCTCTATAAGAAACACTAAAAAATCTTTTAAAATAAATAAGTATGTTAAAAAAGAAAAAGAAAACCTTAAAGTGATCCTGTAAGCAAGCAGAAAGAAATAAGAGCTCGTAGAATTGCAGCACTTAAGACAAAGTTTGAGAAAGAGGTTAATGGTGCAGAGAAAGCAAGTTAAGGGCTAAAAACAGACTTTTGGGGGCACCTGGATGGCTCAGTTGGTTAAGCATCCAACTCTTGATTTTGGTGCAGGTCATGATCTCAGGGTCATGTGATCGAGCCCCAAGTCGGGCACTGTGCTGAGCATGGTGCCTGCTTAAGATTCTCTCTCTCCCTCTCCCCCTTCCCCATTCATGCTCACCGTCTCAAACAAAAACAAAAGCAAACAAAAACCTCAGACTTCTGGACACTTGATAAGTAGTCCCAGTAACCTTCTCTAAGGTGATGTCCAAGAGGGGAAATCCAAGAATCTGACTACAAGCAGCAATAGATGAAACACAATGGTAGAACATGCAACTGTATTCTACACAGACAACTTTTCCAAAAACCAAATTGCTATCATTGCCATGGAGAGATTGAGCACGTCTATAGGTAGAGGGAATGGACCCAGAAGAGCAACGATTAATATTCGTCAGTTCTGAGGAAAAGAGTGTAAATGAACCACGTAGTGAGTGGGAGGACTGATCTGAAATGAAGCAAGGACATGTGTGATAGATTAGGGTTTGAAGTAGATGTGTTCAGGCAAGAGAACATTCGTGCCACCTCAGAGGAAGCGAAGGCCAGACCACCTAAGAATTAGTTCAAATGAGATCCTTTGAGAGAAAAAGCTGGATTTGGCATTCCAGGGAGGAGGGAGCATTTCAGAGAACTGCCATAGGAAATTGGACAGAAATCACAAATACAGAATGTTGGCCAGGCGACTTGGAGGACCCAACTCAGATCTGAACCCGCTCCTCAGAGGGTCCACTTTATAGGGATGTGCACCCAGCCCCTCAAGTTAGGAGTAGATGGAGTTTGGGTGAGGCCTGACTGCACCATCCAACAGATGTGGTAGAAACGATGCTATAAAAGCTGCTAGGTCACACCTTTAGACACCACCAGCTTCTACTTCCGGTCCTTGCAATGTTCATTCGTGGAGCCCTGAGCCACCATATAAAGAAGCTCAACTACCTGCCAGAGAGGAGGTGGAGAGGAGGAAGACAACACAGAAAGAGGAGCCCAGCTAAGCCCTGCCTTCAACCAGCTACAGCCACCAAGGAGCCGGCCATGGGAGCAAAGCCAATTTGGACCCACTACTGAAAGAATGGGGAAAAGGAAAAAATATTACCTGGCTTCAATTTATTGCTAATCATTTCTGGCTGTTACTGTTTAAAAAAAAAAAAAAAAAACAGGATTCAAGGAGGAAAATTGTTCACTACAAGTCACCTCAGCTGCCACTGTGATGCCTGGTGACACGTAATTAGACAACAAATGACAGATTAGTTTAATAATATTCATTAACAACTAATGAAACTGTTTCCTACGGAAAGCAGGTCGAGGATTTTCAGCAAATTCTGCCCCTCCCCTCCAGCCTGCGGTCTCCTCCCCTAAATGAGTGAGGGGAGGAGGGAGGATGGTAAATGGGTCGCAAAACAGGGTGCGTGGGGTGAGCCGGCTGAGGAGACAAAGAAAACAAGAGACAAAATCAGAGTGGTGGAAAGAGGTGCCTGGGGCGGGGGAGGGTCCAGGGAGAAGGAGGTAGGTGAGGAGCTTAACCACCCCCCACCAACTGTTTCAGGCCATCTAACCGCTGTAAAAAAATGAAATTTCCATTTGCCTCAGGGAGGAAATGGTTAAGAGAGGGGGGGGAAAAAAATCAGTGCTTCCTTTAAGGCATTGTTTTTTTTTTTAAGAAAAAAAAATTATCCTAAGTAAGAACTTTAACGATATGCAGAAATCATAGCTGTCTTTGCTGAATCGCTGTAGGACTGACCCCCCTTGACAGTTCTTAAATTATTCAGCTATCAAGGGCCTGCTAAACATTAAATTAAGCATCGTCTCTCCCCTGTCCTAAACCATTAAGTTATGCAAATGCACAGATAATGGGGCATATGACAGCTGGAGGCATTAATCACGCAGCTCTGTCTCTGGGCTGTTGTTATGTAGAAACTGCATCTGCCAACAGACCGAACAGCCACAATTAGATCTCACTTAATGGAATGAGGAGACACTACCTAGCCCTCCACACTCGTGTTAGGTTGTAGACCTGGGAGTGAATAAGGCACTTGGGAGATCCGCCCGCTCTCATTCCCCCTCCCCTCTGCTCTCTTTGTAATACCTGCTCCTCCAATTGAAATGAAAAATTACCTGTAATTGTTATCATTTGCAAACAAAACCTGTCAGAAGACAAACCTGCTGTTTACAATGGATGTTTTTGTTCCTCCTCCTCAGGAAGATTCTTTCGGGAATTTCCTTCATTTGTTGTTGTTGTTTTAATTTTTTTTTTTTTTAAACAAATTCTGTCTTTGAAAGGAGGCTGGAGCTTGGGAGTGGGAAGGAGCAAACAGACTCCCCAGTCCAGCCTCTTGAAGGCTTGCCGCCTTGAAGATGCTGACTGACTCACCCCCCCAGAGGCTGTTTTCTGGAAAGCTCTGTGGCTTCAGCCAGCACCTACTCATAAGGTATAGGCAGACAGCATCTCAGCTACGCTCCACCAGGATCTCCCCCAGGAAGCCTTGAGTGAGATGCACTGAGAGACAACTCATCATCTTCCCAAGAACTGTTATTTCACTTCCTCGTGATTTAAACACTCACTTCGCAGCTTAATGTGTGGTTGTTTTTTTTATCCAAATTGACCACCGTGTAAATGCTGAACTTTTCTTTAGTTTTAGGATGCAAAGACAACAGGAATGTCTTTGTAGGAATATATATGATTTGCTAACAGTTGCCATCTGTCTCCTAAGTTGGCATAGCTTTTTAATACCACAACGCTGATTTCCAAATGGCTTGTCAAGAACTCCATGGTTCCACACAGTCCTTCTGGGTAAGTAGGAGCCACAACTTGGGAGGGGAGACTCATGCCCCCCACCCTCCCCACCCCCAAACAGCAAGAGCACCACTTTTAACTATTTCACATACAGAGCTTTGTGTTAAGGGGGAATAAAGGTTCTTCTGTTTCAAATCAATAGTTTGAGAAACCACTGTTCTAAAATCAAGTCCAGGAGACATACAGACTTGGTCCTCGCAACAGTCATTCAATCTCCAATCTGTCGTTTGCCAAAAATAGAATCATCTAAGTTGCTAACAATCAATGGCACTGTTTTCCCTCCTTCCCTCCAAAGTCCTCCAACACTTTGAAGAAGTCTACGTATATTTATGAGCAAGAAACCGAAAGTGGCAAGTAGGGGGGTTGATCTGCCAATAATGGAAGCCAGCCTGCCCTGTCCCTCCGCCATTAAACTCAGGAACCACCATTACGGGCCATTTACCTCCAAGCTGGGTGAGAGCACAAAGGCAGTGTTCCAGCTGCGGGAAATCCACAATTACTAGTGAGGGCAAGACCCGTGCAGGTTTCTCTGGAAAGATTCAGTGAAGTCAACGTGAGCACCGAGGATACATCATGCTCCTTCCCAAGCCTTCCGTTCCAGGCCTGCCCTGTTCTGTACGGTCTTCGCCTAAACCTTCCCACAGTTCTTCATTCTTGGGCCATTCCCAAGCCTGGAGGGACCCAACCACATGGTGTCAGGTCCTGCCTGCCTTATCTGGAGCACTGGTCTTCCGAGTTCTGTTTCACCCTTCCTCAGCCCAACTTTCTACAGACCCAGAGTTCCTCAAGTGCAAATCGATGGAAGCTTAAAAATCCCGTGTGCATTTGACCAGTTCCTCTTCATCTCAGCTTTGGTGCCATTACCCTGGAAAGTTCTCCTGAAGCTTCTTCCACTGTCCCACTGAGCACTGCTCATACCCACTTCTGTGCTCCTAGCCCCTTGCTACCTGACTGTAGCTTTCACATGAAGTACACACATACCTGCATGTCTGTCTCCATCAACAAATTCGTGACCCAGCTGAGGGCAGGTTTCAGCCCTACTCGTTCTTACCTCTGTTGCTCATGCTTCTCAAAGTTCCTCAATCAGGAATCAGAGATCCTTTTTTAAAGAGCAGATTAATTCAGGGGCGCCTAGGTGGCTCACGCAGTTAAGTGTCCTACTTCGGCTCCGGTCATGATCTCACAGTTTGTGGATTCAAGCTCCATGTCAGGCTCTGTGTTGACAGCTCAAAGCCTGGAGCCTGCTTTGGATTCCACGTCTTCCCTCACCCTCTGCCATGCCCCTGCTCACACTCTCTCTCTCTCTCTCAAAAAAGAATAACAACGTTAAAAAAAATTTTTTTTTTTAAGCAGACTAACTCACCCAAGTCTGGGGTGGGGCCTGAGACTCTGCATTTCTAACAGGCTCCCAGGAACGCCACCACTGTCAATCAGTGAACCACACCCCAAGTAGGCAGGCCCTGAACAGCTTTCAGAAAACGGCTGTCATAACCTCCATGCCAAGAACACAAGGCTGGAACGATTATCCACTTCACCCTGGCAGTCATTACGTGACCTGCTGCTACCAAGGCTCCTGTCTAACAGACCCACAAGAGGAAGGACCTCATATAAGTAGGCTACCGTTACTACAAACAACCCAGGCACATGGACCAATGGATAATTAGCCCCCCTATTCATCTCAAGGCTTGTCCGGCCAACCTCAATAGGAAGCAGACTCCTCCCCAGATCCAGTCTCCCAACCCTGCCTCTGCCAACAGGACTATCAACTGTCTTCTCCCTCTGGGAACTGTCACGATTGTTAAAATTGGGTAGTGGTTTTCCGACAAACAAAACAACAAACTATTCACCTAACCCTGTCCTTCTTTATTGTCCATCTTCCCACCAGAGGGTAAGGTCCATGAGTTCATGTCTATTTCCAAGGGCCCCAACACCTAATCAGTCAGTGCAGCACAGTGCCCTGCATTTCATCGTCAGAGAGCAAGTGGAGAAAATGAGCCACTGGAGCACAGGCCTTCTACAAGTTTCAGGGTGCCCACCCCTTCTTGGCATGGAGGCCTTTGAAACACCCTTGTTCTTCTTGTAATAAACACGGATAGACCCAGAGCCAAAAAGGGAGAGATCCAATTGAAAACATCATATCTGCACCCTGGAGCAGAGGTAGATATTTATCAGGAGACCATTCGGTAGCTTTCAATGTCAGTTTGTTTGTTTGTTTGTTTTTTTAAATGTTGGAGACTTCTGGAAATGCGAATTTCCGTGGAAGGAAAAAAAAAAACTATTCTTTCCTGATCTTTATTTTTAAATTTATCTTTATTTTTATTCTGTACTTCCTGTGCTATTAACAGGTGTTCTAAGATAGAATAAAGCTTTCCATTTTTGTCCCAGGGCTTCGATCTTCTAGGGAAGCTGCTTAACAAAGCACCCACCACGAAGCTTGGCATGGTGGAGAGGGGCATAAATTCACAAGATGTGGATGTTTCACTAAGGCAGCTTTAGTGAAATACTTAACATCACAGTAGAGGATATTTGCATTTTCTGGCAGGAAGAACTGGGCCTACCTTAAAATATTGAAGGTTTTACTATTCTCCTTAAGCATTAAGTTACACAAATATCAAAAACTGTTTAGTTCAAAATTGAGAAGTTAGGAGGGACAAATACAGGCTCATCTACCCTCCATTCTGTATTTCTAGTAGTCCATTTTTTCAAAAATACTTTCAGAGTAACGGTCACGAACTAAATTCTGTATTCCTAGTACTTTTTTTTTTCCAGAAATATTTTCAGAATAACAGTCAAGAACCCAATTCATACCAGCTTAAGCTAAAATGTAAAGTGAAGTGGCTCATATAATGGTCAGATTCACAGAAATACATCATCAGGAACATCATCAGGAACAGCTTGATCCAGGTTTGTTTGTTTTTTTTTTTTTTTTTTTTTACAAGGGTCAGAAGTGCGATCTGTGACTCACATATGCTTCAGCACAGACAGTATGAAATCATGTATATGTTGGTTAAGCTTTAATCCTAGAGACAATGTGCAGTCCTAATAAAAACACTGCATAAAGGGGCACCTAGGTGGCTCAGTTGGTTAAGTGTCTGAATTCAGCTCAGGTCATGACTTCACAGTTTATGGGTTCAAGCCCCATGTCAGGCTCTGTGCTGACAGCTAGTATTTAAGTTACATGTGTTAGCTAAGTATTTTTAATATGTTCCTATCCCTTTGAAGAATAGCATATGTCATTTCTGGCTTTTACCCCTATGGATGGACCCCCAGCACTTCCCTAACCAATCCTGTGTCAGGCCATGGGTTTGGGAGATTTCTGATTATCTGAGGTGGACCTTAAGGTAAAAGAGGGTCACGTCTAGGATACCATCATCTCTACACCCAGTGAATATTCCATGCAGAGACTTTGAGGAGGCCACTCTGCAGAGTTCGGACCCCACCCAAGTTTGGTTGTATTGTCAAGACTGAAGGAAAAAACACTGGTGTGGGTTTTTACGATGTTGAGTGAGTGAGGCAGGGGAGCAGGTTCACGCAGGAAAGGGACATGTGTGATTTGGATCTCCCCTGCACCAAAGGAAGGAATAGAGGCCTTCTAGTCAGCTTACCCATGTGTGGGGCAGAAGGGGAAAAGGAAAGAATGAGGCTTAAAAGTTGTCAACAAACATCAAAAAAATGAAGTCAGAGTTTTTACTACAGGCCTAAAAGAATAGGAATTTTGGAATTCATAATTTAATAAAACAAATTGATCTATTTGGGTCCTATTTGCACTTAAACTTCTTGCCTATTTGTGTATATGATAGAATTTGTATCAGACTGCTTTCCTTATAACCAAGAAACAAAGGTCTAGGGATACCTGGGTAGCTCAGTTGGTTGAGCATCTGACTCTGGATATCAACATACGTCATGATCTCACAGTTCATGGGATCAAGCCCCATGTGAGGCTTTGCACTGACAGTGTGGAGCCTGCTTGGGATTCTCTCCCTCCTTCTCTGCCCCTCCTCAGCTGGCACACATTCACTTTTGCTCTCAAAATAAACAAACATTAAAATAAAAAGGAGTCCTCAACTAGTCAAGACTACCCACCTTTAACCTTTTGTTGGTTACAATTGTTAGTCAAAAACCACCTAAAGGAATGTCTATCAGTAGATGAATGGATAGGGGCACCTGGATGGCTCAATCAGTTGAGTGACTGACTCAATTTCTGCTCAGGTCCTGATCCCAGGGTCGTAAGATTGAGCCCTGAGTCAGGCTCTGCACTGAACGTGGAGCCTGCTTTGGAATCTTTCACTCACCACTCACTCACCCTCTCCTCCTCTCCTCTTCTTGCACACTCTTTCAAATAAATAAAACAAAGATGGATGAATGGATCGAGATGCAGTATGTGTACACACACACACACACACACACACAGAGGAAGATTACTCTGTCACAAAAAAAAGAATGAAGTCTTGCCATTTGCAAAACATGGGATGCACCTAGAGAGAATTGCACTAAGTGAAATAAGTCCAAGAGAGAAATAGCATATGATTTCACTCACATGTGAATAAAAAAAAAAAACTTAAAAGCAGAAACCAACTCAAATACAGAGAATTGATGGCTGCCTCAGGGGGTGGGGGATGGGCAAAATGGGTGAAGGTGAGTGGGAGATACAGACTCTTAGTTACGGAATGAGTGAGTCATAGGATGAAGTACAGCACAGGGAATATAGTCCACGGCGCTGTAAGCACTGTATGGAGGCAGGAGCCATACTCATGAGCACAGCATAATGCACAGAGTTGTCAAATCACTATGTTCTACACTTGAAGCTAATATAAACCTGTCAACTATACTTCAATTTTAAAAAAGAAAACCCATCTAAGGGTTTCACATGGTAGGTAGATTTAGAAGACCTCTGCTTTTCTTGATCTTCTATCCACTCAAACAGACCTTAAGTTGTGACAGAAAGGTCAACACACTTGTCCACAGTGACCCTAACCAGGGGACAGGCCTCTGTTCTTATGAACCCAGCCATGCATGGATCACATGCCTCAAACAGAACAAACCTCAGATGGTCTAAGCTTGGTTCCCCTCCCCTGGCCTGAGGACCAGTTTCCTCCACTGAAACCACATGGCCTCTGGGTGAAGAACAGGTGTATAAAAACAGATGGTCCATCTCTGCCCTTCCTCCATTGTAGAGAAGACAGGTCCTCTCCTATCACGATCCTTTCCCAACTTGAAACTCAAGGCACATCCAACAATCCTTTTTATTCAGCCATAAAAAGCAATCAAGTCCTGATACATGCTACAACATGCACAAACCATGCAAACATGTTGCTAGTTGAAAGAGTCTAAGCATCAAAAACCCACATGCTTTGTGATTCCCTTTATAGGAGATATCTAAAATAGGTGAATCCAGACACAGGAAGCCAATGGGTGGTTGCCAAGCACTGAAGTGAAGAGGAACAGGGGAGTGACCACTGACGGGTACGGTTTTTCAGGGTGATGAAATGCTCTGGAATTAGTGTCATCGTTACACTTATTTTTATTTTTTTTAATGTTTATTTTTGAGAGACAGAGCATGAGTGGGGGAGGGGCAGAGATGCTGACAGCTCAGAGCCTGGCACAGGGCTTGAACTCATGAGCCAGGAGATCATGACTGGAGCCAAAGTCAGACACTTAACCAACTGAGCCACCCATGCGCCCCTATGAATATTCTTATGTTAACCTTATGAATAACCTAAAATCAATGAATTGTATCAATGGTGATTTTTACAGTATGTAAATTCTACCTCAAACTAAGATAAAAATTATCTGCCTGTTTAAAAAAAAAGAAAGTGAACTTACTGCTAGAATTACCTCTGGTAGAGAGGACTTTGGGCCACATGGGTTGGGTCCCTTCTCCTTTGACATCTAGGATGACCCAATAAGACTTCAGATGCCACAAATGAATTGGTACTTTAATTATGCAATGGCAGGGTTCCCGTGTTCTGGTTTCTCCTAAGGCTTTCTTCCCTCAAATCACAATCCCCGATCCTGGTCTTTTGCTGGTGACCATTCCTCAGGAAGTCTGGAAATACTGGATGGATTTAACACGTTAAAAACCTTCCTTCTGCAGGATTTGGGGGTGGGGGTCTCATCATGCTAATGAACTTTATGAATCCCTAAGAGGAAATTAGTATTACTACTTCTCACATCTATTTGACTACAGAAAGACTTGGGTTTTTCCCCCCTCCCCAAAGAAGTATCTTCTGAAATTTAATTCTATGGAAAGTGGTTTATAAAAACACTGATCTCCAGAACTATCAGACTCTTCATTTCTTTGGATGAGCTCCATCCATAAACAGGTCTCATTAAAATAAGGACACTTGTATTTAGTTAACTCTAAGATTGGGATTTCAGCTTCATTCTTTACTGACTATGTGACCTTAAGCAAGTTCCTTGGTTGAGAAGCAGTTTTCCATCCATCCAATGGGACAGTATCTACTCCCAAGAATTCTCTCATTTGAAAAATCCAATGAGAACAAATGTAAAATGCCTACCACACTACTTGGCACATAGCTGGTACTTAAGAAATGTGCATCCTCCCTAACAAATAGATCCTAAATCCTGTGCATAAGTAGGCATAGATCTAACACCCACAACACTGGTAAGGAGCTGTTTCTACCACTGACCTTCAATATCTGCCAAGTGCATGAATGCATCCTCAGTACCTTTTTGGCTCCACACACTGGAGCCACACAAATCCAGGGCAGACGGTCCATGACAATATGATATTAACAAGTGGATAGAATTCTGTAGCTCACAACTCCTACTAGAATTTTCACTAAGTCCCCNTTGCCCTTTAAAGATCCAAGTGTTCAAGATCTTTGCTTAAGGACACTGATGGATGACACAGTTGTTTTCCTACTGAGGACAGATGGATGATCCCACTGCAGAAAGCCTTAAAGCAGAGAGAACAGTCTGTCCACAAGGGGAAAAAAAAAAAACAAAAACCCAGCACTTGAGCTTTGGAACCAGACCACCTGGGTTTGAATCACACTCAGTCACATGTGACCATAAGCAGGTACTTGACCTCCTCATGCCTCAGTTTCTTATCTGAGCACTGACCCTTAGGGTTGTGGAAAGGATTAAAATTAGTAGATGAGATGTGCGCAGAGAAATGTTTAGATCACAGTAACTACTCAGTAAATACCGTCAGGGCACCTGAGTAGCTTAGTCAGTTAAGAATCCAACTCGATTTTGACTCAGGTCATGATGTCACAGCTCATGAGATCAAGCCCTGAGTTGGGCTCCACGCCAACAGCAAGGAACCTTCTTGGGATTCTCTGTCCCTCCCTCACACTTACTCTCAAAATAAGCATAAAAAATACTGACTGCTATTTATAGTAATTTAAATATTATTAATGCTTCATCATAAACCCTTCAGCCCTGTTCAACCCGTCTCACTTAACTGTGCTCTGCTATCATGGTTGAAACCAAAGATTCAGCAATAGTGAGTCTATTGAAGAAACTATATTCATAGAGCAAGTGTGAAAATTTCTTTTTATTGGTATTAAAAGGGAATTTTCAGGCTGTAATACCGGCTCTTTATTCCTCAAAGGGAAGTAGTTACTGTAATGATGTACTTTGAGCCACACAGCTAGTTAGCACCTTTTCTCTTCATTGGAGAACCATGAAATCTATTATGTTCCCTTAGGAGGGCAGTATTCAATGAGAAATTGCTACATTTGTAAAGAACACATTGACCATGATGAAAGATTTTCTACAAATCTACACAGTGATGACAAAACTGGACGTGACTAAAAGGTTTGGGACAGCCCAGTTCTCAGGGACAAAATCTAGAAACAAATGTCATGATACCCATAAAAATGCATTGATGGGTCACAGGACACCGAGCTAAGCCTTTTAACTCCTTTAACTAGCATTCCAGCAGAGATGGGTGGGTTCATACTGCTTCAAGCAGTTTTTTTTTTATTTCTTTTTAATGTTTTATTTATTTCTAGGAAAGAGAGAGAGACAGCGCAAGCAGGGGAGGGTCAGAGAGAGAGGGAGTCACAGACTGAAACAGTCTCCAGGCTCTGAGCTGGCAGTCAGCACAGAGCCTGACGCGGGGCTCGAACCCACAAACCGCGAGATCATGACCTAAGCGAAAGTCGGACGCTCAACCGACTAAGCCACCCAGGCGCCCCTGCTTCAAGCACTTTTTAAAGGTTTTCAGCACAACCCTTTCTCAATCAAAATCTTAGATGAACTCAAATATGTCAATGAAGACAAAACATTGCTGAGTCACTCTGGGTTGAAAACCATAGGATGGCAGTTCCTTTCACCCAGCAGTGATTCTTGAGCTCTTCAAAGAATTTTCCAGACTCCATGAGCTTAACAGGAGGTCTCATGAGCCCCCTCCTCCAATAAACTCAGATCCTAACTCTAAGAATCAGGGAAAGGAAGGGAGAGGAGCGTCTTGTAAATCAAGAGACTGAAATGATCCCCCTCTAAAGGGACTTGCTAAAATTATTGGGTCATACCAAGTTCTAAAGTGCATTGGAGTAAATAACGTTCATTTTTTCCCCTTCATCTAAGTGGGCTCTTGAGGAATAGCAAATCAGCTCAAGGCAAGTTTAAGCAACTCTACTTTTCTCAGGGCACCTGAGTGGCTTAATCAGTTAAGCTCTGGACTCTTGATCTCGGCTCAGGTCATGATCTCAGTCATGAGACCGAACCCTGTGTGGGGCTCCACACTGACAGCATGGAGCCTTGGAGATTCTGCACGGACAGGATGGAGCTTGGGATTCTCTCTCCCCCTCCCTTCTGTCTCCCTCCCCCCCCAAAAAAAATGTTTTTAAAAACTTGCTTTCTCTACAGATCTCATTTGTAGTTTAAGTAAGCAACCCTATGTACTCCCTAATGACCTCATCCTAGACCAGGGTTTCTCAACCTCAGCACTAATAGCATTTCAGCCTGGATTATGGTTTGGGGAGCAGGGTAGGGGTGCTGAGGCAGGGATAGTGGTGTTCTGTGCATCCTGAGATGTGCTGCAGCAACCCTGGTCTCTCAAAGTAGGTGCCAGTAGCAACCTCCACATTATAACAACCTAAAATACCCCCAAACGTTGTCAAATGTCCCTTGGGGAGAAAAAACGGTCCCCATTTGAGAACCCTGTTCCAGACTCACCCCCCTTCCAGACCATTTCCCATAGCAGCAGGAGAAATCTAAGACAATCTAACCAAGGGCCTCCCTGGCCGCTTGATGAGCTCTGCTGAGCTGCTGCTGCAGGCAGACACTTCCGTAGCTCCTCGCAGCCTTCAGGGGGCGCCCTCTGACCACAGGCCCTTGGTGAGCTGAGTCCACCTCCATGGGCGTTTTGACCTCCTGCCGCCTTCACAACCCCCCACCATCACGTAATGCCTAAAGATTTGCTCATACTCTTGACCCTTGATGTTTGCTTTCCCCTATGTCTACAATCCTTTTTCTCAACGCATCTGTCTCCCTGAGAGCCTTTTTTTTTTTTTTAAACCGTCAGACAAAACTCCAACCACGTGCCAAGTTGCAGAAGTTAGAGGCTAGACACAATTCCTATCAAGACTTTGTACAAATTCCAATTATCGGTTTACTCATCTGCTTCTCCTAGAGACCAGAATTCCCTGTGGAGTTTCTACATATTCAGCACCCACCACACATGATAGAATTTAGTAGGCTCATGTTTTCCCACACTTCTTCAAAATCAAAATTTTGAGGGCTACAATACTAGGTTAAATGCCACGAGAGGGGGGGAGAAAGCAGAGAAACATAATCCGCAAAGGAATATTCAGCAGGAAAAAATGAAGACACTGGAATTTCTCACATATTGTAAAGACATCAAGACAGCCATTGATATACTTTGGAGGACTAAGGAATCAACTAATTTCAGTTCTACGGATTTTTAAGATTCCTGGAGAAAAATCACCCGGGTTGAAACTAATTTTGAACCTTCTCTCCAAAAGCTTTGTAAGAACCAAAAGCTATGTATTAGGTTAAATCTACGCTGGCTTCTCTAAATTTGTGTGCAAACAAATTGCAAACATCACACCATCCAGTGGTCACTGAGTCTGCTTTTAACAGGCTGATTGATTTTTATAATGTTCCAGGCAATTTCAAGTTGTCAGTAAGAACTAATTCTGTCTCATTACTGCCTTCACTCTTGGCAGCTCTGTGACCACTTATTGGGTTTTTCATCTTCATGTTCATTTTCTTCTTCTAATTCTCAAGTCTTTTTTCCCCTCTCCAGCCCCATTCAAAGGTCTGAAGTTACAATCATAGGATGCCCCCAGCACAATTATGGGTGCCAACCTTGGCTCTTCTCATGGGCTCCAAAGCTGAACCCTGGAGCTCCGTACCCCATGAAACCTTTTCCCAAACCCAAAGCCATTAGTGCCTGCGATGCTGTATTGCTTCATCAACGCAGCGACGCTATAGTTGATGCCCTCTCTCAAGCTGATATTAAACCAACTTGTCAATCCGTAATTGGGGAATTCCACACTCTCATTTCATGCAGCTTGGCCATAGAATCTGACTGGCGCTTAGATGACCTTTCTACATGTATTTCCATACAATCTAAAACACTAATAATTTATGAACTGTTTCACTCAGAACCCCTCTGGTAAGGCCTCATCACCATGAGGTCTCACCAAGACCATTTTACAGTAGCAGGATTATTAAGTATATTCCTAATAGGGTTTAGATATTCAGAATGAAACTCTTGCCATTAAACACAAATGCAGGCAATTATTCCATTATCATACATGCTTCTTAGACAGTGGAAGCCACCATAAGACCTGTACTCCAAAAAGCGCTAGTGACACAGCATGCCAAATATTATAAATAAAATACTCTGCCTTCTCCCTAGCTGGGGACATCTAGGTTTTATGAAGAAAAAAAGGACAGATCTTTCCACAACAAAATACATCATACCTTACACAACAGGATTGTCGAAAACCGAACATTCTTTAGGTAGAACCAGTAAAATGAATAAAATATGCTTGTGCCCTTTAAGAACTCAAAAATCAATGGAGGCCCTTAAAACAGACAGTGCCATAAAAACAGTGTAGACCTTAGGGGTCCATGGAGAAAAGAGCACTGGTCACCTTGGAGCTGAGCACCAGGGAGAGTCGAGAGCAGTGTCTGGATGGGAGGTCCCAGAGAAGGATGAAAGGTATCCAGAGAGAACAGCCCAGACAAGGTAAGGCTTCAGGTTCCTTTCTAGAATGGCCTAGGTACAGCCAAAAATGCCAGGGAGCACCAGTAGGCTTCAGGAAAAGACAGGATGGCTATAGATAGGGCTATAGAGGCAGACATTGGGAAGAGCCTGGATTATCCTATACACATCAGAAGTTTTAAATCGATGATGGATCTGTTTTAGAAATCAACCAAGATGGCCTCAGCTTGACTAAATGTCTTCCTAAGCACCTGACCTCCCTTGTTTTAGAGCATTTTCCTTAGAAAACTTGTGAATTCTTTCTCTGCCCCTTTTGAAGTGTACATACATCTTGATAAAAGCCTCTTGACAGTTTCACAGCCCAGGACTGTCTTAAAGACTTGGGAACCATCTCTTGAAATGTGATCAAAAGAGATGTACCGTCATCACCCGGTTTCTAAGATGGGCGTAATTGAGGACAGTTGAGTGCAGACCGAATTGTGGCCTCTCTCTTCTACTGCAATAGGCTTGAATAAAATCTTCCTTGCCTTTTAGCTTTTCCCAGGTTAGCTTTTGCCTTGACAAAATATTGTTTCTTCTTGGACCCTGCATCCCACTTCAGCTAACCCCTCCCCCATTTCTGTTCCCTTTTACAGCAAAACTCCTTCACAGACTTGAGCATATCCTATCCCCCAGTCCACTCCACTCTGACTTCTGTACCCACCACTCCACCAAAACTGCCCAGTTGACCTCATCGATGACCTCTTATCAGGACTTTGTTAAATTAACATTTGTTAAGTGGAGCACAGGGTGCCCATTGGGGAGTCACGGTTCGACAGACCTTAGGAGAAATTTAGATCACCAAGTTGATTACTCACAGATCCCAGTGGAGGGATACGGTACACCTTGTGTGCCCACCTTGTGGGCACACTGGGAAGTCAAGGCAGAATGCAGACAGAGGCAGGGTTTGGGGCACATGCCTTTATTAGGATCTGTGGGTAGAATGCTTTGAGGTTCCTGGGCTATGACTGGATTGGTCAATTCAAACCAAAAGAGTAGAGGCTTGGTAAGCTCTACAGGGGTCTTATCCAAGGGGAACACAAGGGGTAATGGGAGACAGGGGAAGGCTCTTGATCACAATTGCTGTTGGGGAATTTCAACCATCAACTTATATTTTCTTGTAATTCTGTGGGTTTGCATGAGGGGCTAGTGTCAGTTTAAGATCCTGTGGGCCACTTAGCCAAACAAATGGATGCCAAGACAGGTAGGTTCTCAGCACCTCCCTTGCTAAACCCAAGGGTCACTTCTCAGTCCTCATCCTGCTTGACCAACCAGCAGCAGGTGACTCAGCTGATCACTCCACCCTTCTGGAAATACCTTCAGCTTCCAGCTCTTCACACTCTTCCTCTTTCCTCTAGCTGCTCCTTCTCAAGTTTCTAGTCACCTCCTGACCTGTAACTTTGGAACCAAACCTCTTCTCTTCAGATGCTCACCCCTAAGGGTTTTTTATGTAATTGCTGAACATCTCCAACTGTATGTTTTCAGCCTCTACCTCGTCCTTGAACTCCAGATGTGCATTCCAATAGCTTATAAACAAGTGATTAGTAAACATCTCTGCTTGCATGTTTAACAAGCACGTCAACTTAGCTTGTCCAAGACTGAGCTCCCGTTTCCCCCTCAGACCTGGTCCTCCCTCACGTTCTTCCCCATCATAAAGTTGTTTAGTTAAGAAGAAACAAACGTGTTCACATGCACACACACACACCTAGAATCATCCTTGATTCCACTTTGTCATGTAACTACTTCCAATTTGTCATGATTGTGTATGTCTGCACATACTTTCAAAATACAACCAGAATCCAGTCCATTCTCACTTCTCCTCCTGCAACCACCCTGGTCAGAGCAGTCACCTCCTACCTGGATGATCGCAGGGACCCGCTAGCAGTCTCCCCTTCCTGCACCACCCCCCACTCTACGGTCATCACAGTGAGCACATGAGGAGACAGGACTCCCCAGCTCACAACTTCCCTGGGGTGTCCTATGTAGCACAGAGCACAGCCACATCGCCGCAGGCATCTAGGAGGAATCCCATGGCTGGCCCCCCACTCTAGCTATTATGTCATTGGCAAGACTTCTGGTCAACAGTAGGCTATTAGCAGATAAGGTTTTGGAGAGTCCAAAATTATATACCGATTTCCAAGTGCACAGGGGGTGGGGTTGGTTCCCGTAACACCCCCACCCCTGGTAGCTCAATGGTCAACTGCACTTTTGATCAAAAACGGTGATGCACATTGCACAGGGAAGGAGCAAGGCAAGCAGGAGTGCCTGGATCACAGATCATTTCTTCTTAGCTAGCTAGTCCCCAGCCCGTGACAGGTGAGCCTCAGCGTGACCTACTCGGATGCCAGTTCCTATTTTCTTCCCCAACGAGGCCAATCTCAAGCCTGCTATGCTGACTTCTGCCTCCTCTGTGTCTGAATGTCAGGAGCTCACATGGAAGAGGAAGGGATAAAGCCCAGGAGAGGCACAGGCAGGTGGAACTCCACATTCGTCCTGACATCTGATTGAAGCACAAGTGAAATGAGCCTTATGCTGTCCTCACCAAGTTCTAAATATGATGGACTGTACTATACACACAACCCTTGAATGAGAACTTGAGATAAGTTGATTTGGAGACTCTCTCTCTGAAAAATGGTCTCGACCTGAGAGTGCAGGTTTTTCCGCACCATTTTTAGTATCTATTTTTGCAAGCCATTTTTCAAAAGTCACTGCCAGCATTAAGCCTAGAGCGTTCATTTCCAAACTTGAACATTTTTATGCAAACTTTTCATCTTCCTGGGCCAGATAAGCCCAAGAAGAAACATTTCATTTCTTATATGGGCTGCATGGCGAAGGCTTGCCCCATGAGAACACAAGCGCAATGAGAGCAGGGATTTCTGCCTGGTTTGTTCATTCAGGGACCTCAGTGCCTAACCCAGTGTGTCTACGTCAAAAGAATTCAATAGATAGATTAGGGTCACAGGATGACAGTCCTTGTGCTGTAGGACAGGTCTGGCATCACTTTCCCCTTGAGGATTCAGGTATTGATGGAGCTTCCTTCAAGATCAGAGGCATGCCCTGATGAGAAATAGGGATGTGCAGGAGGAAAGCATGTGAACCCAAACTATCTATTCAGCCTTAAGTGGAAACTCTCAAGAGACATGCACAAAGGAGCTGGTGGGAGGCTCAGAGTAACAGCTCTCCTCAGGAAGAGCTGCATCATGCTAGGAAGTCACTTAACAGTAATAACAAACGCTTAGACAAACGCCAGGCTCTAATCAAGTGCTTTGTGTAAATTACCTCACTTAATCCTCAGAACAGGCTGTCAAGCAGATACTGTTATCATGTCCCTTTAACAGACTGAAAAACCGAGGCACTGTGTTCCATTAACTGCCCAACTTCACCTACCCAGGTTGGGTCAGAACCAGAATTTAAAACAGGGAGTCCTGTTTAAGTATCTGGGTTCCTGACATCACCACTGTGGCCACTTTGGCCTTCCAGACCTCCAGAATCCCGGTTTCCTGTCTAAAGGAGGGTAGGGAGACAATGGATCAGTAGCCTTCCAAACCTCAACCATAGGACTGTAATTTTTGAGTTGATTTATTTTAAGAGAGCACGAGCATAAGTAGGGGAGGGGCAGAGAAAAGGAGAGACAGAGTCCCAAACAGGCTCAGCTCCATCACCATCAGCGCAGAGCCGGATGTGGAGCCCCAAGACACAAAATGGGAGATTGTGACCTGAGCAGAGATCAAGAATCAGATGTGTAACCAACTGAGCCACCCAGGCGCCCCAGAACTGTTTTCTTAGAAGAAATCCCACTTGACTGGCCAAAGTCATAGACACAGGAAGTAGCATGGTGGTTNGTTTCACAACAACGTGAATCGTGAATGCACTTAACACTACTGAGCCTTAAAGCACTGAAGATGGTAAATTTTATGTGATGGGTTTTTACCACAATAAAAAAAAGTCTTACCTAGAAGCTCAATAAGTAAAACAGAAGTGTTGCCGCCACCTGATGCAGCAGACCAAGAGCCTAAGACGCCAGCCTCTTGGCCACTCTTCCCAGACTCTCCACAAGAACAGAGCCCCTGGACTCTACGTAATGCCTAGTTCATCATTGTTTGTGAAGCCAAGGCAGTCCGCTCAACCACTACCCGAGCTCGGAAGGCCACTTCTATTCCCACCTTAGTTACGTGGGAGGCTCTACCTCTATTCCATGGTCACTCCTGCAGGTGCTAGCTCTGTTCTGGGGACCTAACAAGTGTCCAGGACTCTGAGATGGAATGGTGGAAGGAGTAGCTCAGAAGAGACCCCTCCCTAGAGAAGCATTAATGACAGCCCGTCCTTCCCTACCCCCTGTGCACAATATGGTTCTGAGCCTAAGGAGGAGATGTGGGCTGCCATCACCACTCCATAGCAAGAGAACCAAAGAACTCCAAAACCAAAGTGAGGGAGGGAGTCACCAAGTGTTTTTTCATTTAAAAAAAAAAAAAAAAAAAAAAACCATATATATATATATATCCTAACTGAAAGACAGAACAGTTACCATCTTTAACTGCAAAGTTCTTTGCATCTTCCTTGGGTCCTCCAGTGACCTTGACCTACCTCCACTACCTCCATCACATGTACATTGCCCGGTACCTGAAACATACCTCAGCACTCGCGTTCTCTTCTGACCCGGTTTAGATGGAGCTGACTGACAAGTGGCACAGATCAGGAAGAACAGGCATTTGAAAGGGAAACCCATGCTTCCTGGTTTAGATCTGCACCAACGCTTTTGCCCACCCCAGGAAAGTATTTGGTTACTCATACAGAGTAACCCATTTCTCTTTGTTTGGCAACATGGTGATTATACTCACAAGAGGGAATAAATAAGATAAAGGGCCTAGCACACGCTGGATTTCTCATTTGGCGAGCAGAATGAGAAATCATTTGAACACATCCCTGTGGAAAAAATAATCAATTTTTCATAGACTTGTTATAGGTTTCATAAAATATATCGTGCACATATTTTTTAAAGAAAATGGCTTTTTAATGATATTTAAAATATATGGCACAGCAAGAATTATTTAAAACGTGTTTCTGAGGCCTCAAGTTTGGTTCTCCCTGTTAAAATATAGATGATTTGGATAAGTCTGTCTTCTTGGGATAAATGCGGGAGCTAGCTCATCTTATTATAAAGCTCATAGGAAGGAACTGGGTATTTAGGCAATTAAGTAATTGGTATAAATCCTCCCAAGATATTCGATCCCCTGAACTTCACAACCAGTTAGCAGTTGCCTGTTGACCTGTGTGCATTGAATAACTACTCTTAACCCAGGGGACAGCAAAACATGGTGCACAGAGGAAAAAGTTCACAACAGAGAAGAGGAAGCAGAACTGAATCCAACCCAAGTGTGAACACATTTCCTGGGCTATTGGAGCAGGTGTGGGAATGTAGGGATACATGATGCAGGTGGTCTGGGTGTTCAGTCCCTGATCTGGGCAGAGTAACTTCGCTTTTATGAGCAAATGGCTTGATTTTCCATATAGGTGAGCATGCTTTTCATGGGAATACATGTCCATCCTAAGTGGAAGACTATGGCCCTAGACCTGTGCCCAGCCTCGTAGAAGCACTTAATGTAGGTCTACAAAGCACAGTAAGAATTAGAGAACAACTTTATCACCACAACTGGGGAGAGCATCTTCAAAGCCATGGTTAAGAAGTCATGATCACCTTGTCCATTGAGCACGGGCTGACTCATATATACCCGTTCTAGAAGACCAAGATGTTTTCTTCACTCTGCCAAGATGTGCCTGACATATATCTGGCAACACACACACACACACACACTAAACGGACGGATGGATGAATGGTCTTTTAAAGCTACCTGAAGCAGATCCAATATACAAAAACAAGTTTGGAAAAAAAAAAAACTTGTTTTTTTTTTATCAGGTAACAAGTTAAACAGTACACTATTTTTGTGTCTAACATCTCCCTTCAAGAAGCTATGAAGACATTCAACATCACTTATGTCAAAATTGACACTCCAAGTTTAAAGCTTCAGGAGTTTACAAAAGAGAAAGTCACTCCAGGACCGAGTTGACTGGTAAACGTGGAGCAGGGGGTGTTGAAGGCACTGAAAGATGGTGGGCTTTAGATCGCTAAAGGGGTGGAGGGGGCATTTTGAAGAGGGACAACACAAGCCAGGATCTAGCAGCAGAAACCAGCCTCCAGTTTGCCCATGGCTAGGCCAGCGCCCGCCCTGCCCAGGCCGCAGGAAATAGGGCTCGTTACAGGGTGGAGGCTGGTTACAGAGGAAAGGCTAACAAGCTGCCGGAGACGTTGGTTTGTTACCTCAGGGGATCATTTTAGGATCTCGAGGAGGAGTGACAGGGGGTTCCAACAAGAAGGAGAGAACTCACCCCGGGATCGCTTCAAAGAGCACACTCCCCTTGACACCGAGTCCATGATTTCATTCGCACTCAGCTTTTCAATATCCCGTCTCAGTGGTTCCCGACTTACGGGCCACAGAGTTATGGCCGAGGTCCCCGAAGTCAAATAAGCGCTGCCTGGAGAATGGCTGGCTCCCAGAACATTGCCGCTATCTTGTTATAAACGCCGAAACTGGTGGGAGACATAAAATGCAAATTCACTCGAAAGCAACAGTAACCAGAGTCGCCCCAGGCGCCGGCCCCGCTGTCACCGGCACCGAGCTCCCTGTTCACGCATACTTCAGCCTCCGTGAAAGTGCCCTCAAAAATAAATAATAAAACGCCCCTCAAGCGTTTCTAAGAGTTTGCAGTTGCACCTGTACCTGCGAACGAGTTCATGCTCTCCAGACAGCCACTGGGGGCCGCTGCGTCTGCTCGGCTCCTCCTTCTTGCGCCCCCTGCAGGGCGGAAGCTGTGGGAAGGTTCATTGAGAGCAGGGAAAATGCAGCATTCTTTGGAGCCACCACTCCCAAAGCGGGCATATCTGTGCCACGCTTACTATTTTACCAAGGAACTTTAATGTTTATTTTTGAGAAAGAGAGAGAATGAGCAGGGTGGAGGGGGACAGAGAGGAGACAGAAAATCCAAGCTGTCAGCGCAGAGCCTCGCAGCTCAGTCTCACAAACTAGAAGATGATGACCTGAGCAAACGCCGGATGCTTATCAGACTGAGCCACCCAGGTGCCCCACCAAGGAATTTTTTTTCTTTTAAACAAAAAGAATACTTCCAGGCTTTCCTTACAGCCCCTAAACCATAAATGAAAACCGTATTTGAACAGGAATCCAATAGAGGTGGGTCAAGATGACAAACACCAGGGACAGAACCCATTCTGTGCTCATCATGGTCTCCCACACACTGCTGTCTAAAAGCATATCCTCAGGGCGCCTGGGTGGCTCAGTCGGTTCAGCGACGCTCAGGTCATGATCTGGTTCGTGAGTTCAAGCCCCGCAACCAGCTCAGTGCTGACAGCTCAGAGCCTGGAGCCTGCTTTGGATTCTTGTCTCCTTCTCTCTCTGCTCCTCCGCTGCTCACAAAGGAAGGAAGGTAGATCCCAGACTCTCCCCCTTCCCAGAGGTGGATTTGAGGCTTGCCATCCTGTCTCCTCCTGTGGCTACCCTTCGAATAAACCCCTTCCTCACTACCTACTCAATGTCTCAATGATTGGTTTTTGCTGTATGCGTGGACAAACATGGGCTCGGTTATACGATCAGAAGACACTAGGTATGATGTGGTCCCATTTCAAAATGGAGGGTGGTAGAGGAGGAAGCAAAGAGGTACACATGGCATATGTCAGGAACACCACCTATGTAGTACTGACAACTTTCCCCCATTCTCATTCCTCAAGCGGAGTGGGCTCTTACCACACAGATCCATTTTAGAACTTACCTGGGAGACAAAGACAAGGGCTAGAGTCCTCAGCTGGCCAAATTGTCTCCAAATGCTTCAGTCCTGGACCGTGGGAGGGGGGAAGTCTGGCCGAAGTAGGATGTAAGCATCCAGTTCTCTGTCAAGTGCCGTCTAACCCCTCCACGGAGTCTGCTGATAGACCCGTGACCAAGATCTAGAACTCCAGTGAGGTTTGGAATCGGGCTGGTGGGTCTTTTGCCTGTTTCTGTGCTGCCTATGAGGGGAGAATAAGAAGCCTGGTCGAATGTTGCAGATGTAAGAAAACACCAAGGAAAGAGGTCCCAGAAATTGTCCCAGCGGTTACCTCTGCAAAGTTAGACCAGGTACTAATGGAACTTGTTAATATGAACACGTATTATATTCATACTTTTAACAGCTCTAACTCTTACACTCAGGAACTTGGGTGAGGCGAGTGTGGGGCAGTTTAAGCAAGCATCGGCTCTCAGGGTTGTGCCAGCTTAGTCAGCAAACGCCCCGTGAGTGGCCTCTTAAATTTAGCACCCTAGTCACCCTACTGACCTCACCTCAGTCCTGGCTTTTCCAGGTAACTCTGAATTGTGAACCTCATTTATTTTTTTTAAAGTTTATTTATTTTTGAGACTATGTGAGAGCATGAGTGCACAAGCAGGGGAGAGGCAGGGAGAGGGAGACACAGAATCTAAAGCAGGCTCCAGGCTCTGGGCTGATAGCACAGAGCCCGACGTGGGGCTCAAGCCCACGAACCTCAAGATCATGACCTGAACCAAAGTCAGACACTCAACCAACTGAGCCACCCAGGTGACCCCTGAAATCCCATTTAAATTCAAGCTGGTGCCATCTGCCACACACACCACATACAGAGTAGGCTGTCCTTGCAAGCGTATTTTCACACACCTATTTCACTGATTCTTTACAACAATCTTGGAAGAAAACAAGACAACTATTATAATTCCCATTCTTCAGATGCAAGACTAGAAAGGTTAAGACACCCATGCAAGGGTGCACTCCTAAGTGGTGGAGAACTCAGCCCAGTTCAGTGGACTCCAATGATTTGCATGGCCTAGGGTTTCCATGACACCAGGCACACAAAAAAAGTGATACTGTTCTTACATCAAAGAGAAGTGAATCTCTGAAGCAAAACCTAACCCAAATATTCACATCTTCCATCAAATAAGGCCATGCATCTCACTTACTCCCTTAGCAACCACAGCAGGCAGAAGCTCACAGAAGAGGAAGGCACCCTCCAGCCAAGATGGCCGCCCCATCAGGAGCAGCCTTTCATGAAGAGCCTACAAACAGGTCCGTGGCTGCTGGTTAAGACCAGGTGTAAGCCATAGAAACTCTCTGGAAGCCTGGGGGAAGTGGCACACTGCCCAGAAGAGCTTAACCTGAGAGAAACCGAGTTAGCAAAAGCTAACAGGAATGCCAGCCACAAATGGAAGTCACCACTTGCAGTGTTCCTCCTTGACATGAGCAAAAGGGTAATACAGCACCAGAAGCCATTCACCTAGAAGCTCAGCCAGGTGACCTGGTGACCTGGAAGTTTGCTTAGGGACATCGTTCAGGCAGCCCCTGAATGCCCCGCCCATCCTGCCCTGTTTTAGGGTATTGAAAGACCCCACCACCACACTTGATAAAGATGAAGTCTATCCCTCCCCCTGCCCTCTGAGGATTGGTTTTTCTCTGTTCCCAATGGTACACTTTTAAAACTGAAGTAAAAAAAAAAAAAAAACCTAAGAAATCGGAAAGACAGTCTGGCTTGTTAAATGGTGTTTTTTTGGGTTTTTTTGCATTCACGGAGGCTCTATTGTACCTGGCCGAATTCTTCCTGCTCCTTTAAGAAGAAAATGGACTTGTTCCTGTCTAGCCTAGGTTTCAGGTATCCTGTTTAGCCAAGTCTTTGCCTCCCTCTTCTGTTGTAAAGAGAAATAACATGCAGCAAATCCAAGTTCCGTATTTGAGAAAACTCTTACAAGGAAAGGCTACCTAGGATGTTTACATAAGCCGTGTAAAGTCGCTTTAAAGGGAGTGTGGTGTTACAGCATTATCCATATAACTCTCAGGTTAATACTTCCCAGAAAAAATGAACCTTAAATCAGATAAAATCAGGGTAAACTGCACGCCACCTGAGTAACTAAACAAAATCAATGGGCAGATTCCTTGGTTACTGGACTAAAAGATTCAAGATTGATTTTTCTCCCCCTTTTAGTAAAATACCAAACTCCCTAACACCCTGAAGTTAGGACTGGAGGCTTGTGTCTTGCAAAAATTTATGTGGCAAAGGCATAGCAATTTATCTAAAAACTTTCTTTCAACAGCTATACAGAAGTCTGAATTTGCATGATCTCATCAGGCAAGGATTTTTAAAAAAATTAACCTCAAAATGGGGGGGAGGGGGCGGAAACTCAAGCTTCCTGCTGAGTATCAGAAATCTCAGTTTTGTTTTGTTTTTTGCAAATTCAGTTATATCCTAAAATAATCAATTATGACGTCTTGCAATATTCAGGGACACGCAAGGAATTGTGAGTTTTCTAAAGGGCCTCATGCATTCCCGAAGACCATGGAAGAGTCCTTTAAGGGAGTTTTTCTATCTGAGGAAGACATACAAGGAGTTAGGCTTCTTTTCCTTCTCAGGATAGGAAACTGAGATTCTTTTTTTTAATTTTTTTTAATGTTTTTTTTTTTTTTATTTCTAGGAGAGAGAGAGAGACAGCGTGAGCAGGGGAGGGTCAGAGAGAGAGGGAGTCACAGACTGAAACAGGCTCCAGGCTCTGAGCTGGCTCCAGGCTCTGAGCTGGCAGTCAGCACAGAGCCTGACGCGGGGCTCGAACCCACGAACCGCGAGATCATGACCCAAGCGAAAGTTGGACGCTTAACTGACTAAGCCACCCAGGCGCCCCAGAAAACTGAGAATTTAAAGTAACTTACCTGAAATGACAGGTTAAGTGAGAGGCAGAGCCGGAGTCTTAGACAACGGAACCTGAAAGCCTGTGCTCCTGAGGCCAACACTGCCTCTTCTTCTTTTTTTTAAGTTTATTTACTTATTCTGACAGAGAGCGAGGAAGTGGGAGAGAGGCAGAGAGGGAGAAATTCCCAAGCAGGCTCCATACAACCAGCACACAGCCTGACGTGGGCTTGAACCCATGAACCTCAAGATCACAGCCGGAGCCAAAGTCAGAGGCTCAAACGACTAGGCCACCCAATAGCCCCAACACCACCTCTTTTAAAAGCTCCTCCCTCACCACAAGAAAGCACACCTGAGACCCATATTGCTCCAGTGATAAGAATCACCTGAGAAGCTTATTCACTATAGCTTCCCGAGCTCCCTACCCTAGAGATTCTGACTCTGGAAGTCCGTGCGAGACCTAGAAGTTGTGCATTCAACAAATGATCCAGGTGATTCTTATCCTCAGAAAGTTATGGGAATGGTCTCAGACCAGGTGTCAGCAAGGTAAAGGGCCAGAGAGTATTTTGGGCTTCGCTGAACATATAGTCACTGTCACAACTATTCGGTTGTCATAGTAATGCAGAAGTAGCCAGAGAAATTGCAGAAATGATTGGCCTGGCTGTGGTCCAATATTTTATTTACGAACCACAGGTGGCTGGCTCTAGTTTGCCAGTCCTTATCTTAGATGTTCATGGTGCCATTAAAAAGACCCATTAATGCTTGCTATTTGTCACCTTACTAAGGTCATTTCTCAATCTGGCCACTGATCCAGTGAAAATCTCCCCAGCACCAAGAAGCATCACCTACATCAAGAGATATAGTCAAAGTTGTGTCTTCCCTCCCTCTTCAGGGAGCAGCACTTCTAATGTCAGATGCAGGTTTGTGACCAACTCTGTCATTGCAACTCATGACATAGGTGAGGACGAACTTAGGTCAGGCACCCACTGATAAGCAAAGCTTTCATTCTCGCCTGTTGGTAAGTGTGGTAAGATGGCCGCCAGCCCTCTGAATACACACCTTCTTCCAATTATCCAATTACACACGGATTTAAGTGCCACTTGGCAGCAATTTTGCAGATGCAATTAATACCCCACATTGTTTAATCGATACCTTAAAATAAGTAAATCATCCCAGGCGCCTGGGTGGTTCAGTCGGCTAAGCATCCTGACTCTTGGTTTCAGCTCAGGTCATGATCTCACAGTTCGTGGGTTCGAGCCCTGCATGGGGCTCTGCTCTGATGGTGCGGAACCTGCTTGGGATTCTGACTTTCCTTCTCTGTGCCCTTCCCCTGCTTGTGCAAAGCTCTCTCTCTCTCAAAATGAATAAATAAACATTTAAAAAAAGATGCCTACTGCAATGACGTTTATCCAAGATCAACTCGCAGGCTTATTTCAACACACCTGTCATATGCAAAGCATCAAACCAAGTATTGGGGGGTGTATGGGAGATCACGGATGAAAAGATAAACAAGGAGTTTACATCTTGGATGAGTGAGGGACAGATGTTTGAAAAATTAACTGTCAGGGAGGCATTATAACTGAAATGTAAGAAAACTGCACAGGGGCTTGTAAAGAACAGTTAACATTCCCAACAACAAAAAAAGATGAAATTTACCTGAGAGGCCACCTTCTAAGCCAGAGAAAAAGAAGGGCACAGTAGTTTAAAGAGCTAGAATGAGGTTGTAAGTGTAAAATGTTAAGAGAAGGTGGAGGGCTTTGGACTATGTTCTTTGTGTAATGGGTCCCAAAGGCCCCCAACTCTCTTCCTGCGCCCTTGTTATCAGCAGCTCTGACCACCAAGTAATCTTTCAGGGCATCTATCCATTGTGTTCCCCTCCTGCATCAGGATGACTAATACTTAGCTGAATCTCGAGGAATGTGTCATGTGCCTGTTGTCCTCTGAGGATGCCCCCCCAAAGGCTTGAAAAGTCACTTAACCACTAGTGTGAAGGCCACTGTCACCTGATACAGCTTACAATAGCCAACACCCGCTTTTCTTTTTTTTTAATTTTTTTTTGTTTTATTTATTTCTAGGAGAGAGAAACAGCGTGAGCATGGGAGGGTCAGAGAGAGAGCGAGTCACAGACTGAAACAGGCTCCAGGCTCTGAGCTGGCAGTCAGCACAGAGCACAAGCGGGGCTCAAACCCACAAACCGCGAGATCATGACCTAAGCGAAAGTCGGACGCTTAACCGACTAAGCCACCCAGGCGCCCCACAATAGCCAACACCCTCTTAAGATTTTCCCCCAGTGCAAGATACAGAGGTGGGAGGGCAGGTGGAAATGAGGGTGTGCGGCTTCATACAGTGGAATTTCTATTGGCACCGGCTCCCAAGCAACCTTTTAACAGAGATGTTTAATTGATCTTTATTGAGCAGAACCTTCCCTTCTGCTTATAAAAGAAATGATGGCTCTTCCCCCGGTTCTGTCTGGAAGACTTAATAGCCCCAGTTTCCTCTTGTAGCAGAGGTACTTAACGACCGGGAGACCATCATAAATAGAGTTCATTGTCCGAAATACAAGCCATGTTCTAATCAGCCCGCACACTGAGATCACTTTGGTGGCGTCTGTGGATTTTTGAAGGGGCTTCTTCCCAACTGACAAGTTGCACTGTGCTTGCCATTCAGGGTCTGCTGACAAATTAACAAATGCCTTCAGCAAAAGTATCTATGGTCCCTTGCCAAAGCCCCTTGAGGATGCCATAACATTGGATCCCCTCATGCAATAGCTCCTAGATGAGGCCCAAGAGCTGAGCCATAATCATTCGCACGCAGTGTGCACAGATACACAACGTGTGTGCAGATATGAAGACGATCATTGCTACACTGTCAGGATTCAGAGAGAATTCCAGGAGTCAGACAAACAGCCGCTGCTAGGTGAGCTATGAAGAGTGAGAGGAGAGGGAATGCTCTCTACGTTACTCTGGTTCATTTCCAGAGGGCTTTATTGATGTTAGCATCACCCCTGGAAACAATCTCCCAACAAGTAAGTATTAATACTTCCATTTTAGCCAGGAAATTTTGTATTAAAGGTTCCTAGTAGTATGATATGTAAGGAATAAACTAGAGGCTACTACGTGATGCCATAGAAAGCCATTATTATTATTCAAGGATTTGTTCTAGGGTTATAGATTTTCTCGCTCTTTTTTTTTCCTCTCCTCCCTCTGGCTGACCTCACCCACCTGTCACCAGCCCATCCCTCCCCATCCTCCAAGTGGCCATCTTGATGTTAGGCACCATGGCCATAATTCCTAAACCAAATTTTGGAAACTGTTTTAGAAAAAACACAAGTGTTCTTGAATGGACAAGAGAACTGAATTTTTGAAATCAAAACTGTCCTCCAAAATTGAAGGTGTACGATCACTCTAACAATGAGGCTCTGACATATCCCCCAAACGGCTAGCAAGAAGTTTGGGAAGGAAAGCACCTGGCATTCATTGACCCAGGAGCGACATCAAGGCAGTCCTAAAACCTGGGCCTAAGGTTTCACCTCAAACATAAGGCATTCCACCTGAGATGTTGGCCTTCCCCTCAGTGTGATAAAGATCTAACTAAGGCTTGGGGCCCCTGGGTGGCTCAGTCAGTTAAGTGTCCAACTTCGGCTCAGGTCATGATCTCACAGTTTGTGAATTCAAGCCCTGTTGTCAGGCTCTGTGCTGACAGCTCAGAGTCTGGAGCCTGCTTCGGTTTCTGTGTCTCCCCCTCTCTCTCTGCCCCTCCCCCACCCATGCTCTGTCTCTGTCTCTCAATAGTAAATAAACATTAAAAAATGTTTAAGATATAACTAAGGTTTAACATTAGTTTAAGTTATACAACATAATAATTTGATATTTGTGAAATGACCACCACACCAAGTCTCATTTACATCCATCACCTCGGGGTGCCTGGCCAGCTCAGTAGGAGGAGAGTGCAGCCCTTAATCTCAGGGTCATGAGTTCAAGCCCCACACTGGTTATAGAGATTGCTTAAATAAATAAATAAACTCAAAAAAATATCATCGCCTCACATGGGTGCAATTTTCTTGTGAGGAGCACTTTTAAGATCTACTTTCTTAGCGATTTCTAAAGAAACAATACAGTATGAGCTATAGTCACCAGGCTGTACATCACATCCCCAGGACCAGTTTTAATTTTTTTTAATGTTTACTTTGGAGAGAGAGAGAGCACAGAGGAGAGGTAGAGAGAGAGGGAGGCACAGAATCCAAAGAAGGCCTCAGGCTCCGAGCTGTCAGCAGAGCCCGACATGGAGCTCGAACCTATGAATCACGAGATCATGACCTGAGCCGAAGTCGGACGCTTAACCGGCTGAGCCACCCAGGCGCCCCTCCAGGACTTATTTTAAACTGGATACTGATACCTTTTGACCTCCGTCACCCACATAACCCACCCCCCGCCTCTGAAAACCACCAGTCTGTTCTCTGTCTATAGGAGTCCAGATTTTCTTAGATTCTGCATATACATGTAAACATACAATATTTTTCTTTCTCTGCTTATGTCACTTAGTGTAAAGCTCTCAAGGTCTGTCCTGGCTTTTTCAGTTGGCATCACAGTTAAACACTCAGGACCATGTGGGTGTTATTACCAGGTCCTTGTCAGGTGTTATGGGCTAAATAGTGTCACCCCAAGATTCATATGAAGCCCTCACCCCAGTACTTTAGAATGGAACTGTATTCGGACACAGGGCCTTTAAGGCAGTAATTAAGTTGAAATTAGGCCACTAGTCCAATCTGACTGGTGTCCTTATAAAAAGAGATTAGGACCCAGGGATGCCCACAGAGAAAAGGCCAAGTGAGAATGTAAGGAGGTGGTTGTCTGATAGCCAAGGTGGGGGGTCTGGAAAGATCCTCACAGCCATCAGAAGAAAACAATCCCTCTGGCACCTTGATCTTGGACTTCCAGCCTCTAGAACAGAGCAAAAATAAATCTCATTGTTTATACTACCCCAGACTATCGTGTTTTGTTATGGAAACTCAAACTGATACAGTGCCCAAAAAGTGAACGTGGAAAGAAGTGGAACAGCTGGTACATGACAAGCACTGAACACAAGGCACTATTACTCTCGGCGCCATTTTACAGATGAAGAAACTGAGGCACAGAGAGGTTCAGTGACTTCTCTAAGGCCATACGTCTGGCATGTGGAAAAATTGGAATGTGAAGCCAATTGTGGGTCTGGGAGTTTTGGTTTTCCTCAAATTTCTGCCTGTGGGGCACCTGGGTGGCTCAGTTGGTTAAGCATCTGACTCCCAATATTGGTTCAGGTCATGATCTCACGGTTTATGGGTTCGAGCCCCACACTGGGCTCTGGGCTGACAGTGTAGAGCCAGCTTGGAACTCTCTCTATCCCACGGTCTCTCTCTGCCCCTCCCCCACTCTCATGCTCTCTCTCTCTCTCAAAATAAATAAGTAAATAAACCTAAAAAAAAATCTGCCTGTAACCAATTGATCATCTATAAAACCTTCCAAAACGGGTCTAGGAGGCAGCATGGCAGGCAAATGTGAGGATACTGTGCACCCTCTTGCGAGGCTGGGAAGCCGCTGGAGAGGCCAGGAAAGCTGGTCCCTCTTGAAGGCCCGTGGGATGGAAGGAAGACACACATGGGCCTGATGCACTGAGGGCCCGGAGGCAGGAAGCTTTTCCCCACAATGGCTGTCATCCTGAGCCACAGCCCTGCCAGCAGGGGGCCTTGGGTTGTTGCAGGCCTGTGGGCCCCGAAGGGCACATATGCCTGATGTGGAGTCAGAAATGGCTCCCTCCCTCTCCAGCAGCTATTCCTCCAGAACAAGCAGGGAAAAGACGCCAGACTGACAGGCAGGGAGATTGCCTTCATTCTCCAGGCCTTTGAGCTAAGTCATTTGTTGGGAGCAGGGGCGGTTGCCAGGTACACTGTAGGATGTCTATCAGCCCCCCTGTCCCCTACCAACACCACCCACTCATGACAACCAAAAATGTCTCTGGATGTTGTCAAATATCCCCAAGGGACAAAATCACCCACCCCACTCCCACCTTGAGAAGAACTTCTTTATCCTCCAAGAAAAATAGAAAACGGTACTTCCTCAAGACACTTATTTGTATCTGTCAGAAAGCTGTCATAATAATATGTGCAAATGTTCTACATCAGCGTTGTTGTAGAGTGCACAACTTGCCCAAATGCACATGGCAGTCCTTCTCTTTCCCTCTCGAGACTCAAAGGAGAAAGAGGCTAATCGGCCCCACACTTGATCATTCCTTTCCATTTCCCATACTTCTAAGCTGCTATAAGGAACCCAAAGGCTGACGATACTGTCAAAATTCGAGCTTCCTGACCTAAACTTGGGTTGGGTTTGGGATTGACCTCTCTCCACCCTGAGGTAAAGATTAAGAAAATAAAACCCATACTAATCCTTCTGATTTTCTGGTGCAGCCATTAATGTGACAGGCATAAGGTGCTAATAACACTTTTTCTCCCTCGTTGCTGAAGCAATAGATAAAACAATTTTATAGCTGTGTTCCCCTACCCCTAAAGCAGGAAGTATTAATTAGGAAATAAAGCAGTGACAGGGTGTGCAATAATGGGCTATTAATGCCTGCCGTGGGTGCCTGGCATGGTCTGAAGCCAAAGGCCAGGCAATTTCCACTGCCCAGTAAGCGCACTAATAGCCAATTAAAGTCTGTCCTAAATCGGCTCCTTTCTCTTGCTTGGGAGTTTTTTCCATTTAAAAAGTCGTGAAGTTTCCAAGTAAGCAGAGGCTTGTTTTAATGCATGCTCCTTCTCTCTTGCAATAAAAGGTGAATCCTCCCACGGGGGAGGCGGGGAAGAAATGAAAGAAAGAACAGGAATGACAGGGGCTGACCTTCTGACTCTGAAAAGTGACCTTTGACCCCATCTGCTGGAGGCAAGAGACCCCTGGCGTGGGCTTATTTACTCCACCAATTTCTTCACTGCGCGTCCCGGCTGGAGGCCGGAAGGCTCCCGTTCTGTAGGAACGTTTGTTTTAGACAATCCTGAGTTCTGCTCTCACCTCCTCTTCTAACGGTACTTGTGCCCTGGTAAGTGACACAGCCTGGGTGTTTACCAGGTGCCTGTGCTGTTATCTCATTCAATCCCCATAACAGCCCCTGGGAGATTATGATGATCTCCATGCTGCTGATGGAGAAACGGGCACAGAAGATTAAATAATTTACCCGCAAACACACAGCCAGAGGGCGTGAAAGCCAGTTTTTATTTTTATTTTTTTTTAATGTTTATTTTTGAGAGAGAGAGAAAGAGAACGCGAGCAGGGGAGGGGCAGAGAGAGAGGGAGACACAGAATCGGAAGCAGGCTCCAGGCTCTGAGCTGTCAGCACAGAGCTCGATGCGGGGCTTGAACCCACGGGCCGTGAGAGCATGACCTGAGCCGAAGTCAGAGGCTAAACTGACTAAACCACCAAGGTGCTTCTAGTTTTTAAACCCAGACTCTCTGCCTCCAATTCCAGGCGCTGGGAACAGGACTCACAGCCCACAGGTCTCTTTTGCTCTCCTTGACCTGATGGCACAGGCCGCTTGCCTGTGAGGGAAACAGGTTTTAGAATCCCTACGGGGGCGCCTGGGTTGCTCAGTCGGTTTAGCGACGGACTTCGGCTCAGGTCATGATCTCACGGTTCGTGAGTTTGAAGCCCGTGTCAGGCTCTGTGCTGACAGCTCAGAGCCTGGAGCCTGCTTGGGATTCTGTGCCTCCCCCTCTCTCTGCCCTCCCTACTGATGCTCTCTCTCTCTCTCTCTCAAAAATAAACATTAAAAAAGTAATAATCCCATCACAGAAGCTCCTTCAGCAGCAGACCTCTGGCTCCACCAGGAAGTGGGGACAAAGGCAAGAGCCGCAGCCTTGCTGTTCACGGTCCGTGATCTGGCAGCGTGACCGTCACCTGGGAGCTTGCTGGAAATAGGTGCAGTCCCCACACGAGAACCACTGAATCAGATCCTGCACTTTAACTACATCTACAGGACGTGCGTACACATGTTAAAGTGTGAGAAGCACCGAGCTAGAGGCCAAGTAGCCCATCCCTAGGGTCAAGTTCTCGGCAACTAATTAAAAGGAAGAAAGGAGTCATTCCACGCCTGTTCTGCCTCCGTCACCTGGATGTCACACAAGCTCATTTAATCCCCACCCCCCCAGAACTGCAAATGATACTGAGGGTCAGAGCGGTCCGGCACCCAGGCTTCCGCCAGAGAAAGTGACCAAGGCACACGGGAGACCAGAGCCCCCATCAGGCCCCTTGGCACAGGGCCGCAGCACAGCAGCCCGAGCCGTGGGTCAGGACGACAGGTTCACACCACTCTGTACAACGCAAAGGGAAGAAGTAAATTCTTATCGTGGAGACTCTGAATTTTGAGGTTTAAGAAGAAAATCTTTTTTCTGGGCTGGCTAAAATAGTACTACCAGGGAGTAAAGAGATGTATCTCCAGGCCCCTTCTGGACTGAGAACTTAATGCCTATTTATTGAGAACCTCTTGGTGCATTTGCTCAGTAGTACATCAAAATGGACTTGTTCTCTGTGCCCTAAAAGCTTATGATCTAAAAAGGCCACAGAAATGGGGGAGACGTAAAAAATGCCAGAACAATGCAACAGCCTTAATCAGCCCATCTTTGCTTTTCTTCGCTTATAAGCCTCTGGCTTTAAATTTAATATAGTGTCATGTCTTCATTTTTTCTTGAAGTTTTCTTAAAAGACCATATAAAGATTTTCTTCCATGGTAAGACTTTTATATTGTATTTTTCTTAAAACGGAGTATGGTACATTTACCCTTCATCAGATGATTGCTTATAACTCACCTTGCTTTATTAAGAACACTGCTAGAGGCTTCTATGCCCCTAGTAATAAAAATGTATTTTCAGGCCCATTCAAACCAATGAAAATCGGAGTTTGCAGAGCACAAGATAATGAAAATTCTCTAGATCGGTGTCTTTTACTACTTTTAATCTGTTAACAGACCCTGAGTGTCTCAGATGAAAGGTACTCTAGCGTGAATTGCTATCGTTAATAGCATTCCGTACAGGTAACTCTTGATTATTCCAATTTCTCACAAATTTGGACACTTTTACTACCTCTATAACATCTCTGGGGGTGTGGAAGAAAAGAGACCTGTACAATTTATTTCTCAAAATATACACAGAAATATAATTGCACATACAGAGAGGGAACCTTATAAATAATGTATGAGGAGCGATAGAATGTCAGTCCTAGGACTCCTCATTTGAAATGACAGCACCGGTCTCAAAACTGCGCCCTCCCCAAAAGTGATGGGGAATTTTTAAGGACCACCAAGCCAGGGATGGAGAATTCTAGGAATCTGAGAGGTCTGGAAAATGAAGGTTCCTGACGACCTCTTTGAGGGAGGCAACGCTTGTCTTCCAAAATTGCAAAAATGCCCCCCCTCCGATCTACTTGTACCCTCAGCCTTGGCGAGGTGACTTTACAGCCTCTCCCATGGAGAGGTGGACTCAGTTTCCCCACCCTGGAATCTGGGGTCACTGCTTCGCAGGCCGCGGCCCACGGGATGTAGCAGGGATGACGTGTGCTAGTTCAGAGCCAGGCCTCAAGGCACAGGGTCTACGCTGCCTCCTGGAAACCTGCCACCACCGTGAGCACAAGGTCGGCCAAGGAGGGGGTGAGAGACACATGGCCCAGCCCCACCGACGGTCCTGACCTGCCCCCACAGGTGTACGAGCAATCCCAGCCACGATAAACTGGGTTTTAAGGAAGAACTAATGACGTATACATATGCTGTATAAACTGCTCTGCAAACAGGGGCGCCTGGGGGGCTCGGTCGGTTGGGCGTCCCACTTCAGCTCAGGTCACGATGTCATAGTTTGTGAGTTCAAGCCCCACGTCAGGCTCTGTGCAGAGCCTGCTTTGGATCCTCTGTCTCTCTCTCTCTCTCTCTGCCCCTCCTCTGCTCACATGCTTTCTCTCTCAAAAACAAAACAAAACAAAAAAAAAAAACAAAAAAAAAAACCCCACACATTTAAACTGCTCTGCAAACATAAGATACTACTTTTTTAAAGCATTTTACCGTTGTTGTAAATCCCTGCATGGACATCTTGAAAGCAGTGCTCTGGTCAAAGACTATTGAGAATAAAATATACGAGCAGAGCCAGCATCATGTACTATTTTTCTAACTTAGGAGACAATCGTCTGAAGAAAAACAGATTTGGATGAAAAAAGAACCCAAAGAACAAGAAGG
>NW_027529428.1:3242411-3244504 GCF_008692635.1 Crocuta crocuta
ACACCACTCTGTACAACGCAAAGGGAAGAAGTAAATTCTTATCGTGGAGACTCTGAATTTTGAGGTTTAAGAAGAAAATCTTTTTTCTGGGCTGGCTAAAATAGTACTACCAGGGAGTAAAGAGATGTATCTCCAGGCCCCTTCTGGACTGAGAACTTAATGCCTATTTATTGAGAACCTCTTGGTGCATTTGCTCAGTAGTACATCAAAATGGACTTGTTCTCTGTGCCCTAAAAGCTTATGATCTAAAAAGGCCACAGAAATGGGGGAGACGTAAAAAATGCCAGAACAATGCAACAGCCTTAATCAGCCCATCTTTGCTTTTCTTCGCTTATAAGCCTCTGGCTTTAAATTTAATATAGTGTCATGTCTTCATTTTTTCTTGAAGTTTTCTTAAAAGACCATATAAAGATTTTCTTCCATGGTAAGACTTTTATATTGTATTTTTCTTAAAACGGAGTATGGTACATTTACCCTTCATCAGATGATTGCTTATAACTCACCTTGCTTTATTAAGAACACTGCTAGAGGCTTCTATGCCCCTAGTAATAAAAATGTATTTTCAGGCCCATTCAAACCAATGAAAATCGGAGTTTGCAGAGCACAAGATAATGAAAATTCTCTAGATCGGTGTCTTTTACTACTTTTAATCTGTTAACAGACCCTGAGTGTCTCAGATGAAAGGTACTCTAGCGTGAATTGCTATCGTTAATAGCATTCCGTACAGGTAACTCTTGATTATTCCAATTTCTCACAAATTTGGACACTTTTACTACCTCTATAACATCTCTGGGGGTGTGGAAGAAAAGAGACCTGTACAATTTATTTCTCAAAATATACACAGAAATATAATTGCACATACAGAGAGGGAACCTTATAAATAATGTATGAGGAGCGATAGAATGTCAGTCCTAGGACTCCTCATTTGAAATGACAGCACCGGTCTCAAAACTGCGCCCTCCCCAAAAGTGATGGGGAATTTTTAAGGACCACCAAGCCAGGGATGGAGAATTCTAGGAATCTGAGAGGTCTGGAAAATGAAGGTTCCTGACGACCTCTTTGAGGGAGGCAACGCTTGTCTTCCAAAATTGCAAAAATGCCCCCCCTCCGATCTACTTGTACCCTCAGCCTTGGCGAGGTGACTTTACAGCCTCTCCCATGGAGAGGTGGACTCAGTTTCCCCACCCTGGAATCTGGGGTCACTGCTTCGCAGGCCGCGGCCCACGGGATGTAGCAGGGATGACGTGTGCTAGTTCAGAGCCAGGCCTCAAGGCACAGGGTCTACGCTGCCTCCTGGAAACCTGCCACCACCGTGAGCACAAGGTCGGCCAAGGAGGGGGTGAGAGACACATGGCCCAGCCCCACCGACGGTCCTGACCTGCCCCCACAGGTGTACGAGCAATCCCAGCCACGATAAACTGGGTTTTAAGGAAGAACTAATGACGTATACATATGCTGTATAAACTGCTCTGCAAACAGGGGCGCCTGGGGGGCTCGGTCGGTTGGGCGTCCCACTTCAGCTCAGGTCACGATGTCATAGTTTGTGAGTTCAAGCCCCACGTCAGGCTCTGTGCAGAGCCTGCTTTGGATCCTCTGTCTCTCTCTCTCTCTCTCTGCCCCTCCTCTGCTCACATGCTTTCTCTCTCAAAAAAAAAACAAAACAAAAAAAAAAAACAAAAAAAAAAACCCCACACATTTAAACTGCTCTGCAAACATAAGATACTACTTTTTTAAAGCATTTTACCGTTGTTGTAAATCCCTGCATGGACATCTTGAAAGCAGTGCTCTGGTCAAAGACTATTGAGAATAAAATATACGAGCAGAGCCAGCATCATGTACTATTTTTCTAACTTAGGAGACAATCGTCTGAAGAAAAACAGATTTGGATGAAAAAAGAACCCAAAGAACAAGAAGGTGGAGGCAACAGGTCGGTATAATGACGACTCTGCCTGAAGGATAAAATGGAAAGTATATGTTTGGTTCTTCGTATAGTTTGGGTCATAAAAGCATGATTTGATTTGTACATACTTGGAAGGAAACAAAGCATTAAGATTAGCATTAGATTGCTCAAAAAAAAAAAAAGATTATCTGTT
>NW_027529428.1:3244543-3248428 GCF_008692635.1 Crocuta crocuta
TAAGCGGCGGACGCTTGATTCCGCTCAGGTCATGGTCTCATGGTTTGTGAGCTCGAGCCCCGAGCTGGGCTCTGCGCTGACGGTGCATAGCCTGCCCGGGATTCTCTCTCTCCCCTTCTCTCTGCCCTTCCCCCACTCATGCTTGAGCCCCCCCCCCAAATAAATAAACAAACTTAAAAATAAACAGAGTATCTGTTGGTTTGCGTCCTGGCCGCGGCCACACGGAGGCCAGGGAAGACAGAGGACAGGGGCAGGCCACTGCCCACGGGCGCAGGTGGCGGTCTTAACAGGCAAGGGAACTTACGAGGCTTGTCTTGGGTGGCTGCGGGGCGAGAGTGTCTCTGCCACAATCTTCAGAGTTTATGAGAAGCCTTAATAGGGTTCAGAGGGTCTCAGCGACACATTATTCTCTCAAGGCCTCATCCCAGAAAGCAGCTGTGGGAATGGCTGGCCGGAGGTGGTGGGGGCGAGGAGGCTCCGCTGGCCCAGACCCAGCTTGGGGGTCAACTGGAGGTCATGACCTCTCAATGACCTCCTCCAGCAATATCAACAAGAACAAGGAAAGACCCCAGAAAGAACAGCCTCAGGCAGGAATCACTCTCCCCCGTTTTAAGGAATGCTGGGGCCACCCAAGCAGGTAGGTAGGTACACAAGTCTCATTAGGGCTTAGAAGTAGGAAGCATTTGCGGTCTAGCCTGGGGCTGGTGCTGACTTCCCCCCACCCCACCCCCGAGGGACAAGGGTAGCAGAAACCTGGATGGGGTCAAAAGAGAAAATGAAGAGGGGCGCCTGGGTGGCTCAGTCGGTTAAGTGTCGGACTCTTGGTTTCGGCTCAGGTCATGATCTCACAGTTCATGGCATGGGTTCGAGCTCCGCATCAGGCTCCATACTGACTTTGGATTCAGCACAGAGCCTGCTTGGGAGTCCCTCTCTCTGCGCCTTCCCTGCTCACTCGCTCTCTCTCTCTCTCTCTCAAAATAAATAAAAAATAAACTTAAAAATTTTTTTAAAAGAAAGAGACAACAAAGAAAGGCAAGGCTGGGTGTGCAGTGATATGTGGATCCAAGCACACATGTCTCAGAACTGAAGCACAGCCCACCTGCTGTGTCTCCCGTAGCCCTTGACCCCCATCCACCTGCGCACAGACTCAGGGCTGGCTCACTCTGCTGCCCAGTCACCTCCACCTACCCGTGCTGTTCACAGTTCCTTGCCTGCAATGAATCCATCTCACAGGACCTAACAGCTGCCAGGGAGGGGTGAGGCCACCAGGAGGCAGGGGAGAGAGCCAGATGTCAACAAGGACCACGTGGGCCACGAAGAAGCCACTCCCAGTGGCCTGACCGTGGACTGATGAAGTGGGGTTCGGTTCTCAAGAGCCAGAGACCACAGGTGTCAAAAAAGGAGAAGAGGGGCGCCTGGGTGGCTTAGTCGGTTAAGCGTCCGACTTTCGCGTAGGTCATGATCTCGCAGTCCGGGGGTTCGAGCCCCGCGTCGGGCTCTGTGCTGCCTGCCAGCTCAGAGCCTGGAGCCTGTTTCAGTCTGTGACTCCCTCTCTCTCTGACCCTCCCCTGCTCCCACTGTCTCTCTCTCTCTCCCTCCTAGAAATAAATAATAAAACAAAAAAAAAAAAAAGGAGAAGAGAAGGGGGATCGTGAGGATACAGTCAAGTCCCACCAGACGGACATTTAATTCACATACTTTATGTAAATGCCATTAGACCTGCGCCAAAAAAAAACGAGAATAAAATGACCATTTCAAACACGTCAGTGATTGTACCTCTCACTGCGCTGAATGAGCTCACAGCCAGAGTGACAGGGACATGGGAGTGAGTCTGTCATCCTCTCAGGAAGCCTCGGGGCTCAGAGGCGCGGGGGCCCGTCACACCGAAGTGTCTCCCCTGTTGACCGTCTCTGTCCCCTCCCCCACCCCACTCGCATGACCGCACTCTCCCGGACGCCCGGTGATGTCTACGTAGACGGGCTCAAAGCCGTGTTCCCAAGCCTCACCTATGTGACGGGTAAGCCAAGTCACCATCTCACAGTGTCACACAGTGTCTCTATCGTGACGGTCTCGTCCTTCCTCCGTGTCTGTGCTGGCCAACCTTCCCCAAGCTTTCCTCTCTCCCCCTGCCCTGTCGTCTCCCGACACCTCGTCTGGCGGCTCTCTGCCCCCCTCCCGCTGTGCTGTCCCTCGGAGGAGCTCACCCACTCCCCCGGCTTCGATTACCGTGGAAACCCGCCTCCATCCAACCCCACCCGCTGCAGCTTTCCACCCATGGACGTGACCGCCAGTTGAAGAGCTCCACTTAAGCGCCTCACGCAGGCACCTTGAACTTGTCCGTATTACTCCGTGTCCACTCAGGAAAATAGCCCCCCGGGCGCCTGCGCGGCTCAGTCGGTTAAGCGTCCGACTCTTTTTTTTTTTTTAAATCTGAATTTATTTTTGAGAGTGAGACAGAGAGAGACAGAGAGTGAGGAGAGAGGCAGACAGAGAATCTGAAACAGGCTCCAGGCTCTGAGCTGTCTGCACAGAGCCCGACGTGGGGCTCGAACCCACAAACAGAAGCGTCCGACTCCTGATCTCAGCCCAGGTCCTGACCTCTGGGTTCGTGAGTTCAAGCCCCGTGTTGGGCTCGGCACTGGGCCTGAAGCTGAAGAGAGGGGAGCCGATGGGAAGGGAGGGGAATTGGTGTTGCCAGGGTCAGAGCCAGGCAGTCCCGCAGGACCCGGAAGTGCAGGACCCGGAAGTGCAGCGGGAACAGCGGCCTGGGGGGCAGGGACTCAGAGGCCCAGCTGCAGGCGTCCGAGTAGAGGACAGGGCCCGAGGGAGAGACACGGTGGCTCCAACCTTCCTCGCACCCTGCGAACCCCTGCTGTCCGGCTGTCCACCAACGACCCTACCTGGAGAAGTTGGCGAGCCAATCAGAGACAGGGGTTGCAGAGGCAGCCCCGGCCCGAGCAGAGCCGTGAAAGGCAGGCAGCAAACAAGCAAACGACAGCACACTACCCGCTTCTCCCGACGTCCCCCATCCCAGTGAGCGGGACCATCTTCCGCTCATCACTTCCTCACACTTGACCTTCCCTTCCCCTCGCCTCCCACATGCAGTGGGAGCCCGTCTGTCCCCCTCTCCTCCCCACAGCCGCCGCCATCACCCACCGTGTCGGATCTCCAGACGCCCCCCTCTGATCAGGACTTTTCTCGAATGCACAATCTTACATCACTCTCCTGCTTAACGTCCTGCAATGCCTACCGTCTGTGCTTAGGATCAAGTCCAAATTCCATGGCAAGACTTCATTGCCCCGTCTTCCCTCTGTGACAAAACTCCTCCACCGCCAGGTCCTGAACCTCATGTCCCTGAGTTCCCTGGGGCGGCTTGAGTCCAGGTCTTCACGCGTGCAGAATACCGTGTTCTTCATGGAAGACTGCCCGACCCCCGCCCTCTCCCTACTTACCCCTGTTGCGTGGGCCTTCGTGGAAGTTCTGGAAAGCTTTCGCTAGCCCTCTTATTTGTGTTCCTTGCACCTGACACTCCCCCAGGTTGGGGGGCGGGCGGTTACCAGATTTAACAAATAAGCTATGCAGATTTCACCAGACTTCTTATATTTTATCTGGCAGCCCGACCTGGTTTTGCACTTGTCCCAGAGTAGGACAACCACAGGTAAACATTGTCATGTCCTTACCAGGCTCCAAATCCCTTCAGCATAATGATCGTGTCAACGCTGTTCCCCATTTCATTAAATGAATAGGTAAGTGTGAGCGCCTTGGATGGATGGATGAATGATTTGGGCGTGGGTGTTTTAGTCACAATTCTGAAGGACTGGGAGTGCTTGGGTGGCTCAATTGCTTAAGTCTGTGACTTTGGCTCAGGTCATGATCTCACAGGCT
>NW_027529428.1:3248766-3270509 GCF_008692635.1 Crocuta crocuta
TTTTTTTTTTAAATCTTTATTTATTTTTGAGAGTGAGACAGAGAGAGACAGAGAGTGAGCAGAGAGGCAGACACAGAATCTGAAACAGGCTCCAGGCTCTGAGCTGTCTGCACAGAGCCCGACGTGGGGCTCGAACCCACAAACAGAAGCGTCCGACTCCTGATCTCAGCCCAGGTCCTGACCTCTGGGTTCGTGAGTTCAAGCCCCGTGTTGGGCTCGGCACTGGGCCTGAAGCTGAAGAGAGGGGAGCCGATGGGAAGGGAGGGGAATTGGTGTTGCCAGGGTCAGAGCCAGGCAGTCCCGCAGGACCCGGAAGTGCAGGACCCGGAAGTGCAGCACCCGGAAGTGCAGGACCCGAAGTGCAGCGGGAACAGCGGCCTGGGGGGCAGGGACTCAGAGGCCCAGCTGCAGGCGTCCGAGTAGAGAACAGGGCCCGAGGGAGAGACACGGTGGCTCCAACCTTCCTCGCACCCTGCGAACCCCTGCTGTCCGGCTGTCCACCAACGACCCTACCTGGAGAAGTTGGCGAGCCAATCAGAGACAGGGGTTGCAGAGGCAGTCCCGGCCCGAGCAGAGCCGTGAAAGGCAGGCAGCAAACAAGCAAACGACAGCACACTACCCGCTTCTCCCGACGTCCCCCATCCCAGTGAGCGGGACCATCTTCCGCTCATCACTTCCTCACACTTGACCTTCCCTTCCCCTCGCCTCCCACATGCAGTGGGAGCCCGTCTGTCCCCCTCTCCTCCCCACAGCCGCCGCCATCACCCACCGTGTCGGATCTCCAGACGCCCCCCTCTGATCAGGACTTTTCTCGAATGCACAATCTTACATCACTCTCCTGCTTAACGTCCTGCAATGCCTACCGTCTGTGCTTAGGATCAAGTCCAAATTCCATGGCAAGACTTCATTGCCCCGTCTTCCCTCTGTGACAAAACTCCTCCACCACCAGGTCCTGAACCTCATGTCCCTGAGTTCCCTGGGGCAGCTTGAGTCCAGGTCTTCACGCGTGCAGAATACCGTGTTCTTCATGGAAGACTGCCCGACCCCCGCCCTCTCCCTACTTACCCCTGTTGCGTGGGCCTTCGTGGAAGTTCTGGAAAGCTTTCTCTAGCCCTCTTATTTGTGTTCCTTGCACCTGACACTCCCCCAGGTTGGGGGGCGGGCGGTTACCAGATTTAACAAATAAGCTATGCAGATTTCACCAGACTTCTTATATTTTATCTGGCAGCCCGACCTGGTTTTGCACTTGTCCCAGAGTAGGACAACCACAGGTAAACATTGTCATGTCCTTACCAGGCTCCAAATCCCTTCAGCATAATGATCGTGTCAACGCTGTTCCCCATTTCATTAAATGAATAGGTAAGTGTGAGCGCCTTGGATGGATGGATGAATGATTTGGGCGTGGGTGTTTTAGTCACAATTCTGAAGGACTGGGAGTGCTTGGGTGGCTCAATTGCTTAAGTCTGTGACTTTGGCTCAGGTCATGATCTCACAGGCTTGTGAGTTCAAGCCTCATTTCGGGCTCTTTGCTGTTGGCATAGAGCCCACTCACTTCAGATCATCTATTCCCGTCTCAGTCTGCCCTTCCCTTCTCATCCTCCATCTTCTCTCTCAAAATAAATACATAAGTTTTAAAATTTCTAAAGTTCTGGACTTCAGACCTAATGAGGAAAGACACTTCAGACACAAGAAGGAGACCAAGTTGGAGGGGGTCAGTTCTGGGCCAGGCTTTCAGGCCAGGAGAGGAAACTGTAGACCAAAGGGGGATGACAAGAAGGTGTAACTAGAAATGACGATTTCATGCTTTCAAAGCCCGCACAGAACCGACAGACCAACACCATCTGGTTTGGGGACTGCTCTGGCCCAGTTCTGAGAGGCCTTCACAGAGCTATAAAGCTCATTTGTACTTCTGCAGAGGCAAAAATGGCGGAAGAGGCCAGAAGGGTGGTACCAAGGATGATAAAATGTCTTCTGCTTTTTGCCTTGGGATGTTTTTCTTTTTTCTTCTTTTTAAATGTTTTATTTATTTCTAGGAGAGAGAGAGAGAGACAGCGTGAGCAGGGGAGGGTCAGAGAGAGAGGGAGATACAGACTCTGAAATAGGCTTCAGGCTCTGAGCTGGCAGTCAGCACAAAGCCCGACGTGGGGCTCGAACCCACGAACTGCGAGATCATGACCTAAGCGAAAGTCGGACGCTTAACCGACTAAGCCACCCAGGCGCCCCCCCCTTGGATGTTTTTCTAATAGAAAGCTCAAATCTTGCTATTTGCAGACCTGGTATACAAGGGCCAGGTAGGTAACAAATATGACCCCAAAAATGGGCAAGGTGGAAGAAAGGCAAATTCGAGCCTTTCTCACCATCTAACAAGCAGCATCTACTGGTTCCGGACGATTGTCCCCACACCAGGAGGCAGGCCGGAATGTTTTACCCCTTCAAGAAAAGACAAGAATCAAGAATGCGCCTTCTCGTGATTTTTTAATGTGGCCATTAATTTCATAATAACTAGGAGATGGTTCCAACAAAACACAACTGAATTTCTCACTCTGTATGGGCTTGCAAAACTGAAAAACGCAATCAACATGTATCTCCAGGCTGAGAGGCCCTCACCCTGCAAACCTCCGACAGATGTTGATTCAACTTCCAGACGCCTCTAGTAGAGAATCAATGCCTAAGACACTCTGCAGAATCTAGGGACGCATCTGCTCATTTGTTCCGGAGTGAAATCTTACCGATATCAATCAGGCATGCATGTAGATTATTTTCCCAGGGCTATCAGTATAGTCATCTCGCTGTTTAGTTACCATTTACTGGATATCACATGTGGAAGGTTTGGTGCTCCCTCGACAGTGGGAAGAGGCTGGGAAGAACACGGTACACATCAGGGTTGAAATCCAGCAAGTACGCTCTGCGGCGATACCAGTTGTTTACCTACTTATCTACTTCCATCCTACATGGTTCACTATCACCATCCAAGCCCCAGCCCTGCGGGCCCTCAGAGCCCTGCAGGAAAGGGAGTGCCCAGGCACCACAGTGGGCAGTGCAGGGCGCTCAGCCCACCTCTTGTGGTGGTGGCCATCCGTAGTCAGCTGATGCTTTCCCGCGGTCGCCCTCGTGTGGCCACTTATGGGAACTGCAGCATCATCCACCAACTCTTTCCGAGAGAAAATGATTAATGTCCCCTTTGCCAAATGCCCAAATGGCTCTTGTCTCTCCCTTATCTCTTTTCTTGGTTAACTCCTGCTCTCCTGTTCCGATATCAACTCAAACGTCACTTCCCACTTCCCAGACTGGACCACATCCCCCTGACACAGAGTCTCACTGGTCTGTTCCTTTACTTCCTTTTTTATTTTTTATTTTTTTTAAATATTTTTATTTATTTCTAGGAGAGAGAGAGAGAGACAGCGTGAACAGGGGAGGGTCAGAGAGAGAGGGAGATACAGACTCTGAAATAGGCTCCAGGCTCTGAGCTGGCAGTCAGCACAGAGCCCGACGCCGGGCTCGAACCCACGATCCGCGAGATCATGACCTAAGCGAAAGTCGGACGCTTAACCGACTAAGCCACCCAGGCGCCCCTGTTCCTTTACTTCCTATCTTATATCCAATTATTTGTTTATTGTCTGCTCCCCCCCAAACACACCTACTAGGCTGTGGGTTCTATGAAGGCAACAGAAAGCAGAATTTATTTGGCAAACTGCGCAGGCTTCTATATGGTTCAGTGGGGTTGGTCACCCACCCAACTTCAAGGATGAGCCCTAATATTTGGTTCAAGAATCAGAACCTGACTAGGACAGCCCCAGCAGACCGAGCCTGGATGCTCTCACCAGAAAGGCAGAAATACAGATCTATCATCATTCCCTGGTCAACCTAAGTGCTAAGAGCCGATGTCTGGAAGTGCCATTGCCACAATGGTTATCAAGAAGCAAAGCAGGAAGATGAAGGAGCTCCTGGGTGGCTCAGTTAGTTAAGCGGCTGACTTTGACTCTCAGGTCATGATCTCATGTCTAATGGGTTCAAGCCCTGCATAGGGCTCTGCTGACGGTTCAGAGTCTGGAGCCTGCTTCGGATTCTGTGTCTCCCTCTCTCTGCCCCTACGCAACTAGCACCGTGTGTCTCTCAAAAACAAAGAAACATTAGGGGCGCCTGGGTGGCTTAGTCGGTTAAGTGTCCAACTTTCACTTAGGTCGTCATCTTGCGGTTTGTGGGTTCGAGCCCCGCGTCGGGCTCTGTGCTGACTGCCAGCTCAGAGCCTGGAGCCTATTTTGGAGTCTGTGTCTCCCTCTCTCTCTGACCCTCCCCTGCTCACACTGTCTCTCTCTCTCTCCTAGAAATAAATAAAAATATTTTTAAAAATAAAAAAAAAGTAAAGAAACATTAAAAAATTTTTCTTTTAAAAAGCGGGAAGGTCCAAAGGTCCTAGAAAGGTGAACCCAAAGGCTACACATCATGGGCCTCTGGAGCAAACCAGACCTGGATGAGCCCTGCCCTTGAATGTTTCAGTTATAGTAACCAATGGATTCCTTCCCTAGTTGTTATTGGGGTTTTTTTTGTTTGTTTGTTTGTTTTTTGCCAGTTTAGATCAAGTTTTCTCTCTATTGTGACCAACAAAATACTAAATGATATAATACCTTGATTATTTTGCTTGCCCCCATATCTGCAATAACTTTGCTCATGGAAGACACTGAATCACATATTGGCTGACCAATGTGCTACCTGGAGATTCAAAACGGCTTAATGGGGGAAATGAGTGGGTGATAGCCAGCTGGAGCCATAATGTGAGCATATTTCTTTAGAAAATGTGTAATATTACCCTAGACTTATTATTTTTTTTAAAGTTATTTATTTTATGAGAGAGTGCAAGTAGGGGAGGGGCAGATAAAGGGAGAGAGAGAATCCCAAGCAGACACAAGCTATCAGCATAGAGCCCAATGTAGGGCTTGAACTCATGAACAATGAGATTATGACCTCAGATGAAACCAAGAATTGGATGCTTAACCAAATGAGCCACCCAGGTACCTTGCCCTAGATTTAAATGCATCAAAAATTCAGAAATCTTCCCCCAGTGTATTCTATAGCAGAAATTGTTGCTGCCTGATGTTATTAACCTGCTTACCTGTCATTTCCGAAGAACTCCTGAGGATTTCTGCTTCAACCCCTGGACTTTCACCCTAAAGAAAGTGCGTTTTTAATTTTTTTAAATGTTTTAATTTATTTCTGAGAGACAGACAGCATGAGCAGGGGAGGGTCAGAGAGAGAAGGAGACACAGAATCTGAAGAAGGCTCCAGGCTCTGTGCTGCACAGAGCCTGACCCGGGGCTTGAACCCACGAACCGTGAGATTCTGACCTGAGCCAAAGTTGACGCTTAACCGACTAAGCCACCCAGGTGCCCCAAGAAAGTGTGTTAAAGTGGGGGAAGGGAGCAGGAAAAACTATTTAGCCAGCAGTGGCCTTCTACTCTGCTGAGTAAGATCATTATTTTACCCCCCAGAATGACCTATAACCTCTTAAGTTTCTTACATTTCAGCTTCAAGTTTTATTTCTCAGGCATTTAAGATGCTTCCGGCTTTTTACCTGACTGGATGGAAGCCAAGATTTTATTTTTCTCTTGTGGGCTCTTCTGCTAGGCCAGAAACATCAGAAGCAACCTTAACTTTAGGTTGTTATATGATATCTTTCAAAGTGTAATCAGGCTGTGTGGTTCACGATCTGGCTGTTAAAGGTCTGTGTTGTCCAAGTGCTGTATGTCTAGGAACATTGAGAAATTAACAAACTTGACTGGACAGGGAAGTAAAATTCCACAAGTTGGCCCCTATATCCTGATCAGGAGATTTTTTTTACCCCTTCCTCCCGGTTCCCCAAAAGCACACTTACCCATACTAGTCACGTTCCCAAAATACATTTGTTACTGTCAGGGCTCCTGGGGCATATATCCCCAGCTGTTGGCTTTTGACTTCCCAATGTACTTTTTTTTACACACCTTTGCTTATATTTTAGTTTTTTTGTTTTTTGCTTTTTGGGTTTTTTTTTCCCTTTGCGAGAGAGACGAGTAGATCATAAAAAACTGGTGGAAAATCAGCAATAAATCACTTTACCTTTTCCATCATGAAGGGCAGAATAGTCAAAATATCTCTCCACAAACTACTTATTAACTACAAAGGGACAAATAATAACTTGGCAGCGGAGAAACTTCATGGGCACCACCTGAAGCAAGACACCAGTGAGGCAGACAGACAGCAGGTGCCTCTGGCAAGGACACACGGAGGACATTGTATCACTTCTGCCAAAACAATCATGAGGAAACAGGACAAGCTCAAGCTGACACCATCATTTCACACTGCCTGCCGCTTATGCTCTTCACACTCAATAGCGTGAAGAACAAAGAGCCCCAAGAACCGTTTCATATTTAACTGAAACAGACATGAGAACTAAGTACAATGCATGATTGGGGACTTGTTCTTAGGCTAAAAGAAATAGCTATGAAGAATGGGACCAGAATAATTGGCAAAATTTGAATATGGACTGTAGATGAGCCAACAGTATCAATGTTACATTTCTGACTTAGATCATCGTGCTGTGGTTATAGAGGAGAATGTTGCTGTTCTTAAGAAATCACCACCATCTGGTTTATCCAAGGGATACAGGTGTGCTGTTTCTAAGGTGCACAAGCACCCCAATGTTTATAGCAGCACTATCGACAAGAGCCAAAGTATGGAAAGACCCCAAATGTCCATCGATGGGTGAATGGATAAAGAAGATGTGGGGGGCGCCTGGGTGGCTTAGTCGGTTAAGTGTCCGACTTTCGCTTAGGTCATGATCTCGCGGTTCATGGGTTCGAGCCCCGCGTCGGGCCTTGTGCTGACTGCCAGCTCAGAGCCTGGAGCCTGTTTCAGTCTGTGACTCCCTCTCTCTCTGACCCTCCCCTGCTCAGGCTGTCTCTCTCTCTCTCCTAGAAATAAATAAAACATTAAAAAAAATTAAAAAAAAAAAAAGAAGATGTGGTATGTATACACAATGGAGTATTACTCGGCAATCAAAAAGAATGAAATCTTGCCATTTGCAACTACATGGATGGAACTAGAAGGTATCATGCTAAGTGAAATAGTCAGAGAAAGACAACTATCATATAACTTCACTTACATGAGAACTTTAAGATACAAAACAGATGAACATAAGGGAAGGGAAGCAAAAGTAATATAAAATCAGGGAGACAAAACAGAAGACACTCTTAAATATGGAGAACAAACAGAGGGTTGCTGAAGGGGCTGTGGGGGGGATGGGCTAATGGGCAAGGACCATTAAGGAATCTACTCCTGAAATCATTGTTGCGCTATATGCTAACTAACTTGGATGGAAATTAAAAAATACATTATATTAAAAAAGAGAAATCATCACCATGTGGAGGTAAAGGGGCACAATGTCTCCAGCTTATCCTCAAATGGTTCAGGGGGAAAAATGTATATATGGAGAAAGAGTGGATGCCAAAGCAAATGAAGCTAACTGTTAATAATTGATGAATCTAAGTAACAAGAGTTCTTTGTACTAATCTTGCATCTTCGCTGTGTTAGAAATTATATCTATCTACACCTATACATTTACAACTATATAGATATATACAATAAATCACCAAAGTCAAAATAAATTCATCACCCAGTGCATCACCCTAAAATCCAGCCTACTTTTCAGGCACCATTAGGCAATCTGTATAGAAACGATACGACACCCACAGCGACTAGGTCAGCAGTGTCATGAATTATGGCCCTATCTACATTTCTATTAACATAAACTATGTGTCATTTGAATAAAATGCATGGGACTTTCCTTAAACTTAGTGCTGATTACTTACATGTTTAAACACTCAAAGTACAAATTCTATACTTGGGGCCAGTGGGACCCAAGGCTGTCAATATTCTCATGCACTAATTACTATAACCTGATTGCAGAACTTTTGTACACATAGTTTTTCTAATATGCCCAGTTACCCATTTTTCTAGAAAATCCAATTTACATCTCTGGGATGTCAAATTCCACAAATACCATGCTGTTGTTTTTGTCACATCAAATAAACTATCTTATCCTTTACCCTCTTAAAAACAAATTCAATAAACCTTTGCTCACTGCTGGCTTTTCTACCTCTTCCCCCAAATCTCTTTGATCAAGCTTTTCCATCCACTCTGGAATAATCCGGAGGTAATTAGAACTTCTTACCTTCTTTAGGCCCAAAAGGAGCCAATTTATCACAAACTGTCATGGATTCCTATTCTAAATTACCAAGAGTCCAATTACCGACAGAGGCAAAGAATCTTCTTTCCAATTAAAGTGATTGATTTCTTCCCAAACCCAGTAGCATTTCACTTCTTAATTATGTTCATTCTGATCAAGTGTGAGAAAATTCTTCCTCATTTTATGTTCCTTCCAAAGAACTCATTACAACAAACATTAATCATGAAGTGATACAAGGCCAGGCCAGCTAATGCCTTCGGCAGAAATGAACATCTAATCTATCAGTGGGTCTTGTCCATTTCATGGGTCTTAGTGGCTCTTTCACCTCCAAATAGGGGAAAAAAGAATAATTATTTGTTACGTCACATAGTTCACCAAANAAAAAAAAAAGAAGATGTGGTATGTATACACAATGGAGTATTACTCGGCAATCAAAAAGAATGAAATCTTGCCATTTGCAACTACATGGATGGAACTAGAAGGTATCATGCTAAGTGAAATAGTCAGAGAAAGACAACTATCATATAACTTCACTTACATGAGAACTTTAAGATACAAAACAGATGAACATAAGGGAAGGGAAGCAAAAGTAATATAAAATCAGGGAGACAAAACAGAAGACACTCTTAAATATGGAGAACAAACAGAGGGTTGCTGAAGGGGCTGTGGGGGGGATGGGCTAATGGGCAAGGACCATTAAGGAATCTACTCCTGAAATCATTGTTGCGCTATATGCTAACTAACTTGGATGGAAATTAAAAAATACATTATATTAAAAAAGAGAAATCATCACCATGTGGAGGTAAAGGGGCACAATGTCTCCAGCTTATCCTCAAATGGTTCAGGGGGAAAAATGTATATATGGAGAAAGAGTGGATGCCAAAGCAAATGAAGCTAACTGTTAATAATTGATGAATCTAAGTAACAAGAGTTCTTTGTACTAATCTTGCATCTTCGCTGTGTTAGAAATTATATCTATCTACACCTATACATTTACAACTATATAGATATATACAATAAATCACCAAAGTCAAAATAAATTCATCACCCAGTGCATCACCCTAAAATCCAGCCTACTTTTCAGGCACCATTAGGCAATCTGTATAGAAACGATACGACACCCACAGCGACTAGGTCAGCAGTGTCATGAATTATGGCCCTATCTACATTTCTATTAACATAAACTATGTGTCATTTGAATAAAATGCATGGGACTTTCCTTAAACTTAGTGCTGATTACTTACATGTTTAAACACTCAAAGTACAAATTCTATACTTGGGGCCAGTGGGACCCAAGGCTGTCAATATTCTCATGCACTAATTACTATAACCTGATTGCAGAACTTTTGTACACATAGTTTTTCTAATATGCCCAGTTACCCATTTTTCTAGAAAATCCAATTTACATCTCTGGGATGTCAAATTCCACAAATACCATGCTGTTGTTTTTGTCACATCAAATAAACTATCTTATCCTTTACCCTCTTAAAAACAAATTCAATAAACCTTTGCTCACTGCTGGCTTTTCTACCTCTTCCCCCAAATCTCTTTGATCAAGCTTTTCCATCCACTCTGGAATAATCCGGAGGTAATTAGAACTTCTTACCTTCTTTAGGCCCAAAAGGAGCCAATTTATCACAAACTGTCATGGATTCCTATTCTAAATTACCAAGAGTCCAATTACCGACAGAGGCAAAGAATCTTCTTTCCAATTAAAGTGATTGATTTCTTCCCAAACCCAGTAGCATTTCACTTCTTAATTATGTTCATTCTGATCAAGTGTGAGAAAATTCTTCCTCATTTTATGTTCCTTCCAAAGAACTCATTACAACAAACATTAATCATGAAGTGATACAAGGCCAGGCCAGCTAATGCCTTCGGCAGAAATGAACATCTAATCTATCAGTGGGTCTTGTCCATTTCATGGGTCTTAGTGGCTCTTTCACCTCCAAATAGGGGAAAAAAGAATAATTATTTGTTACGTCACATAGTTCACCAAAGGGCTTATCAAACCTTCCAGGGTCAGCTAAATTGGGATGAAGCAGCATTGGATCTTTAGATAAACATAATAGTAGTGGAGGAACGAAGACCTATACACAGAACACAAATTTTGTTTCTCGCGCAAAGAACAGAACCCACAGTGTTGGGGACCAAATGGTGTGTGGAGGTGACACGGAAACAATTTTGGATTTTCTCACTCGAATGGCGTTAGAATGACTGACGTATTGGCAGGAATTTTGAAGGCGAAAAACAAAGCTTCAAGTTCAGTTTGGAGCAAGTAGAATTTGGAGTATCCGGAGGAAGGTGAGGCCATGCCGTACAGATTCCCCAAGGGCTAAAAGACATTTGTTTTATCTGCTTTGCGTTTAGTCTTAGAGGAAAGACCAGCCGGTTCTGGCTCCTGTGGCCTGGTGCCCCAGGAGCCTGCATCCTTCTCTCCCCTTCCATCTCTCTCCCTGTGCTCATCAGGTTAGCACCAGTTCATTCACCTGAGACATACAAAGGTCAAGGTTTTCCCTGGACGAACATCTCCCAGCGATCTGAGTCCCAACAAGTCGCTACCCTTTGCACGCGTACAAATGCTGTGGGGACCCTTTCCCAAACGCGTTCACAGATTTCTAAGGATGAGTCTTGGTGCGCCTGGATGGCTCAGTCAGTTAAAGTGTCTGACTTTGGCTCAGGTTATGATCTCGCGGTTTGTGGGTTCAAGCCCCGCATCGGGCTCTGTGCTGACTGCCAGCTCAGAGCCTGGAGCCTGCTTCAGATTCTGTGTCTCCCTCTCTCTGACCCTCCCCTGCTCACACTTTCTCTCTCTCTCTCTCTCTCTCTCTCTCAGGAAAAAAAAAAAGGATGAGTCTGGGATCCCTCCAAGATTTTAAATTTCCCCCTTCAACCACAGAGTCCTACCTATTGGATCAGTCTAGTGGAAAATGAAATTATATTGTATACTAAACTTTAAGAAAAAATCCATACATGCAAGATTGTACCTTTGCCTTTACTCCAAGTCAGTCTGCAAAACTCAGGAAGACCAACATGACCTTCTTTAAGACTTTTCATTCCTTACACAGAGCAGTGTCCAGCACCTCCTAAGAGGAAGGAGGCCAGTGCTGGAAGTGGAGAGTTGGGGCTCCTTCCATAGCACCCTAAGGGGAAAGGCAGATAAACAGATGCCTCAGTAGAGACTGCAGGGTGAAGGGCCACCCTTATAAGAACAAAGGAGCATTGTTCCAAAGGAGGCACAAATAAGGCTCGAACTCCAGGCCATTGCATATGTGTCACAGCATGGGCGAATGCACGGACCATTCTAAGAACCGTAATTCTAAGAAAGACCAGGCCAGGCTACATGCTGCATAGCTGTGATACCAGACTGAGAACCCTGGGTTATTTCCGTATCAAGGAACGTGAGGGGGACGTAATCCTCCAGCTGGCTGTGCAGAGGTGGGGACCGGGAGAGCGTAGGCTGCAGAAATAATCCGCCAAGGGCCGCGGCAATAGGAATGGATAGAAGTGGTCATTTAAGGGGCACCTGGGGGACTCTTTGCAGTCTCACAGTTCGTGAGTTCAAGCCCCACACTGGGCTCTCTGCTGTCAACATGTTGGTGCAGAACCCACTTTGGATCTTCTGTCTTCTTCTCCTCTGCCCCTCCCCCACGCGCACTCTCTCAAGAAATAAACATTAAAAAAAAAAGGAAACGACAATTTGAGACTCAGGGTTGGTACGAACCACAGGGACTTACCACCATCATCAAAGTGTGAAAACGGTGCGGCAGACTGAGCACTATTCCATGTGAACGCTTGGGCGGACTCCATGGACTGGCTGGCTCTCACTATTTAAACATCTGTTATAGCTATTATTCATATCCTGCACTGAGCTCTTTTTAAGCTCTCAAACACCTCTGGGACGCGCAGGGAGTTATTTCAATCCTTTTTACAGCTGCAGGAATGAAGACAAGGGAAGCGCAGCCCTGACCAGGGAACCCAAGTGACCCAAATGGTTGGTGCAGAGCTGGGATAAGAGATTAGGAGTCCCTACTACACAAGCCAACGAAACACAGATCGCTCAGCACTGTCCTGCTGGCATGTTTCCGGCCTCCAAGCGACAGAGTTCATAGACCTTTATACCATGAGCTGTGCTCGAAGGTGGTTTCCTGACAACGTCCATTCCAGAAGCCAATGGAAAGCCACCACAGGGCACAGAATCATTAAAAAAAAAAAAAAAGGATGCACACAGGTCTCGAGTCTTACACCTACCTTTGGTGGAACTAAATTACCTTATCCGATGCTACTTTCAGACTAAAGGTTTTCCATCATAAATTCTTTAACAGAACAATGCACCTAAAAAGCAGGTAAAGTGGGGGAGTCTGGGGGCGCCTGGGTGGCTTAGTCGGTTAAGCGTCCGACTTTCGCTTAGGTCATGATCTCGCGGTTCGTGGGTTCAAGACCCCCGTCAGGCTCTGTGCTGACTGCCAGCTCAGAGCCTGGAGCCTGTTTCAGAGTCTGTGACTCCCTCTCTCTCTGACCCTCCCCTGCTCACGCTGTCTCTCTCTCTCTCCTAGAAATAAAAACATTAAAAAAAAAAAAAGTGGGGGAGTCTGGCTGGCTCTCTGGGTTGGAAGTTCGAGCCCCAAGCTGAGTGTAGCGATTACATAAAAAAAAATCAATAAATAAAAAGCAGGTAAAGAAATTCTTTGACAAAGGTTTCGGTGTTTTAAGACTTTAATGTCCTCCACATAGTCATGAGAAAATACTGACAACAGATATACAACAGGGGAAAAGACTCTTCAGCACATAACTTTCGGAACTCACAGCATCACTGGTCCAATACCCTAAAGAGAATTGTCAAGTGAACAAAGGAGAAGGGGGTTTAACAGAACTTTAATTTAACATCCTCACTGAAAAATAAAGAGCAAAGCAACCAAACGACCTTCTCTTCTCCCCACTTAAAGGAACGTAAAAGGGAACTTTGAAATCTTGCGAAGCAGTTTTTTTTAAAAGGGAAGAGAGAGGGGAGGGACACACCATTGCAAGCGTAACGCATACTACGCGAGGTCAAGGATTCTAACAAATTCTCTACTATATGCATCACCAGGAACCATATTATTAGAAAAATATTGCAAAGAGATATAAACTATTGGGTATGAAAAACACACCCTGCTGTAGAAACACACAGTATGTCACTTTTATCTCTTTACAAGAGTAACAGTATAAAGACCCCCAGTCTGCCTTTTAGCCCAGAACCTCTAAACACTCACTACCTGGTCAGTGTAGACTTGGAAGTAACAGGTGCAGAACCCAGGCCACCCCACTGTGTCATTCTGTAAAGGATCAACATTCAGCACCTAGAAGTCCCCACCCAGCCTCTATGCTGCGTTTTTGTGTTTCCAAAAAGAAGTAACCTCAATTTGCATAACTGAGTCCACAGGCAAGTTTGAATACTGAGATCTAGCCAGAAAAAACAGCAGCAAAGACAGTATTAGCTGGAACTGACTAGGAAAGCTAAAGGTTTTTAAAATGCTTCCAGTTCAAGTAGAATTAAGATGGCGGCCGTTAAGTCCCACCAGCTTTGCAGAGCTGTGGACATTTTGCTGCTGTCCTTTGAAAACCGAGATCTATAATAAGCACGTCTGCTCGAGAAAAATACCGTTTTGTTTGATAGGTTTCTGTTGTCACTACCGAGTTACTTTAAATTTTGTGCGCCGTTCAAGGGCAGAGTAGACACTGGTTAAGATGTGTTCATAGCTGATGCATCTCCAAAAAGTTCTTCATGAAGGCGGCCAGCTTCTGAACGTCCTCAATCGTGACGGCGTTATACAGGGAAGCCCGGATGCCTCCCACGGACCTAGAGGGACCAAAGATGCCACCATGAAGAACAAAAGCATCTAATTTAGCATCCAGACAACCGTCTTTCTGGTTTCCAGTCACCCGCTCCTGAGAAAGAGCCAGCACCCGAGGCCAGCAGGCCCGACCTGTCCCCTGAAAACCCCACAGGTGGCCGGCAGCTTCAAATCTCTGATCGCTGGGAAATTCTCCCAAATATAGTAAGGGGCCATCATAACCTAGATTACTCAGCTCTCCATACACCTGTGCACAGGAAGGAGGGGGGTGTCAACCACTGCAGGACAGATGTCTCCCCTCCCGTGTGGCAAGGACGCATCTTGTCATAGAGCACGCAGGATTAATCTTCTGACATCCAGTGGGAGCAAGAGATCCTTTCTCACCAGGCACAAGATGGCAACCTCCGTGACATATGTCATTTGAGAGATTTTCAAGGTAACTTTGACAAAAGCCTGTGCCGGGGAATCATGCTAAGGGTACTATAAACTAAGGAGAGGGGCTCCCGGCAGGCTCAGCCAGTAGAGCATGTGACTCTTGATCTCAGCATTGTGAGCTCGAGCCCTGTGGGGGGGTGGAGATCACTTAAAAATAAAATCTATGGGGCTCCTGGGTGGCTCAGTCAGTTAAGTGTCCGACTTCGGCTCAGGTCATGATCTCACGGTTTGTGAGTTCGAGCCCCGCATCAGGCTCTGTGCTGACAGCTTGGAGCCTGGAGCCTGCTTTGGATCCTGTGTCTCCCTCTCTCTCTCAGAAATAATAAATGAATAAACTTTGAAAACGAAGTAAATAAAAATTTTCCAAAAAAAAAAAAAAAATCCAAAAAAATGAAAAAAAGGAGGATTCCCCCGTGACCCGAGCTTCTGAACTGGGTGCGTACTCACCTATGCCCTTTCAAGGAGATCATATTGAGTTCAAGAGCTTTATCAAGAAATCGTTTTTCTAAAGCATCATCTCCTTTGGCGTTGCCAATGCGGAATGGAATATTCATCTTGCTTCTATTCTGGGGCTCCACCGGACATCTGAAAAACATGTTTATTATTCCAGCTACTTTTCCAAACTGTGACAGCCATTGACAAATCAACAGCAAAACTGTTTTAAACATTTTGTCCTTACAAATAGATTTAAAAAGTCTGCCCCAGGACATTTCTGATTTTTACTTAAGGAGACCACTCTTGCATATGGAACAGTGAGTTCTACGACTTGTACTTAATTTCCATGGGCCTCAGTTTCCTCACCTAAATAATGGAAATAACACCTCCATTGCAGACTAGCTGTGATAGTTCAGTGACAACACACGCGAAGCTCCCCATATCTGGCTGCCACAATGTGAGTGACATTCTTTCTCTACAAGGCTAGAGAAAAAAATGTCGGTCCTAATAGTGGCTGAAAGACTTAATAATGAGCAGCTTTCAAAGCATTTGTCACACTGATTGTCCCAAGTTGTGTGACCTTGAGCAAGTTACTAAACCTCTCTGTTGTGCCTCACTTTCCTCATCCATTCAATAGTGGGAAGAGTAAAGGAACATACGTACCTTCTATGGCTGACGTGAGGATTAAGTGAGCCACGAATTATAGGGAGTTTTTGTCGTATCTTGTGGTATGTTTTTAAATGGCCATGAATTTTCTAGAGCTCTCCAACAAGAAACGGGGTCTGGCTCTCCACACCTTTTGAACCTTGTGACTTGCTTTGACCAAGAGACTGCAACGGAAGTGTTGCTATGCAACTTGCAAGCCTAAGCCTCAAGGGGAATACGGCCTCTATAGCTGTCCTCCTAAAACATGGCCGCCATATTAGCAAGCCTGAGCTAGCTTGCTGGAAAGAGGCCCGGGTGACGGCCAGCACCAATTCCCAGATGTGTGAGTGAGGTCATCGTACACCACTGGCTCCAGGTGAATGAGCAGATGACCTTGACTGAATAAACAACCCAGGTGAAAGCGGCCAAAGAACCACCCAGCTAAGCCCAGCCCAACCTACTGACCCAGTCATGAGCAAAGAAAATGGCCGTTGCTTTAACAACTATCTTGCCTGTTCTGTGATGCCAAAACAGATAACGGATACCATTCAAAATGGTGTCTGGAACATATTAAACCATCTAAGTATCGGTTAAATTCAACAAAGTCTTCTTTTTATTACCAGCACCTTGCTCAAGGCTTATACAAACTCTCAAAAATGAATGATGTGTGAATTTTTATCGAGGAAAGGTTAGAATTTTGACTTCAGTTCCCGATTTGAAAAATAAGCAGCCAAGATTACGTCCCATTGACAATCAAAGCAGACAAACGGAAGAGCTGACATCTAAATCTGGAATAAAAGGAGAATAAAATATAATAACAACCCTTTCTCCACTTTCAAGCTCATCCTGTTTTATTCTTACACTTCCACAGGGTGTGATTCATTAAAATTAAACAGCAAATAAAAGCAGTGTGAGGAAGCCCCCACTAAAAGTTATGCTCTCCCCTAAGGGCACATACATAATTCCTGTTAGAGTTAATAAGAGTTAAGTAGACACCTACAGGCAGAAGAGACGCCAAGGAGGGAAACCAAATATCCAGTAATAGGCTTTGAGCCCGAATTCGCGCACCCCCCTTTCACTAGGTGGTAGGTTTCATGGCTGACATTTAAATTAAAAATTCATTGGCTACCCTCTTGATATTCTGCTGCCTCAGGCTCCTGACAGGAGGGCCCAATTATTGCAAAAAGCATGTCTAATTTAAGAAAAAAAAATTAAAAGGAGGAAGAATGAAATATCTTATTTACAGTTCACCCCCACCCTGAATTTACCCCACCCTATCGTGAAAGCAGACAGGAGCCGGAGAGCCATGCACTGGCACACAGGTAGTTCCCTCGTGCCCAGGAGGGGCCCTGGCATAAAGCTCAAGAAGGGAGACAAAGATTAAAGGGGATCACTGCTCCCCTTCTGGTGAGATGGCTGCGTAGGGAATTAACAAGAACAGCAGCACGCAGAGCAGAATGGAGAGTGGGAACACCAGAAACTGGAGAGACCTGCTAGAAAGTTCTTACAAAGAGGTTTCCTGCTCAGAAGAATGAGGGCCTGTGACTATGCAAGGGCACTGGGGAGCCTCAAGCATGGGGGACAAACTCAAATGCCCACTGGGGCCCAGCTGTCATAAAAATGAGAACAGGTCCGGGGAGCCACACTCAGCACAAACCCCCTTTGTTACCTAACAAATGGGACTGCCCCGTTCTTCACCTCCCTGGGGAAACATGCTCCTTCTTTTTCTTGAAACACATGGCCCTCCCGACTGAAGTCTCCCTCCCAGCCCTACTCCACTGTCAGGGACACATGGATTATGAAATAAGAAATCTAGATTTTTAGGGGCACCTAGGTGGCTCAGTCAGTTCAGTGTCCGACTTCAGCTCAGGTCACGATCTCATGGTTCATGGGTTCAAGCCCCGTGTCAGGTTCTATGCGGACAGCTCAGAGACTGGAGCCTGCTTCAGATTCTGTGTCTCTCTCTCTCTCTCTCTCCTGCCCCTCCCTCGATCACACCTTGTCTCTCTCTCAAAAATAAACAAACATTAAAAAAATTTTTTTTTGAAAGAAATCTGAATTGTTAATGATTTTCCCATATTCCAATATTGGCTTAAGTTGTGTTTTAAGCGCTCTGCAAGGGGCGCCTGGGTGGCTCAGTCGCCTCGCGTGTCTGACTCTTGATTTTGGCTAAAGTCATGATCTCGCAGTTTTAGGAGTTCGAGCTCCATGTGGGCTCCTCGCTGGTGACAGAGCCTGCCTGAGATTCTCCCTTTCCCTGCCCCTCCCCGCTCATGCTCTCTCCTGTCTAAAATGGTAAATAAACTTACTTAAAACAAAACCAAATAAACGCTCTGTGAGCTGTACAAAGCACTGTTGTGGGCTGCACTTGGCCACTGCTCTCCCGTGTGTGACCTGGGCAGTTACTAGTGCATTTTGGAAGCTGGCAGAAGGTGCCAAGGCTAAGGGAGCTACGGTGGGTCCTGGTAAGCAGCGTGTAACCAGCCAGGTAATCCCAGGACTACAAAAATTTAAGGGGAAACTGCTTCCCACTACATCTATGGTAAAAGCAGAGATGGGAGGGATTACTGAAGAAGCAGTTCCATGGCCTGATAAACAGGAAATCCTGGGTTCACAGGGTTAAACTGGTGTCTTGTCTCCTACTGAACTTCCTGGAGCCTGTGATGGGTTTCATATGAATTTTAAACTCCCTGCATGATGAATTCCTACAAAGACACAGTTTTCCTCAAATGCATGTGGCTGAGAAACCCTCTGGGTCTCTGGGATTGGTGTTCCAGAACGCTCCCTGAGGAACGCAGGGACTTCTCAAGGTTCCAGAGAGGGCTGCGTGGGGCAAAGGCACTGCCTCAGCGATCACCAACCTCACAGATGGGCGAGGGTTGGCATGACGCAGGGCATTAGCTTCAGCAATGTCCTTCTAGAAGGCCAGCTGAGAAGCGCAGGGGACGCAGAAAAGAATGCGCCTGGCCGGAGAGAAGCCCGCAAAATACCATCACAAGGCCTCTCTTTACTGCCGAATTTTTTAAATGAAATTAGCCTTAGGGGCGCCTGGGTGGCTCAATCAGTGAAGCGTTCCGACTCTTGATTTCAGCTCAGTTCATGATCTCCCGGTTGGTGGGATCGAGACCCAACCTCGGCTCTGCACTGACAGCATGTCAGATTAGGATTCTCTCTCCCCCTCTAAGCCTCTGCCCCAGTCATGCTCTCTCTTTCTCTCTCTACCATCCTCCCCTCTCTCTCTCACGTCACTTTAATTTTAAATTTCTATACAATTTATGAAAATCTAGAGTAAAAATACACAGATCTACCATCCCCTTCCCAGAGGTGGCTCCCATCAGTAACCTGGTGTGCATTCCTCAGCATCTTTTTAAACTTGCAACTGTGGGTGTAGGCACATATGTGTATGTTCACATGTGTGTATATACACATATGCAACATTTACAAATATACACGTTGTGGTTTTATAAATGAAATAATACAAGCATCACCCTTTCCTATTACTTAAATTTTCCTTCTATCCCAATGACAGAACGTGGCCAGCCTCCCATGTATGTTCTCACAGACCTCCCTGACCCTTCTCACTGGACACGTTACCCCACTGGGATGGACCCTAACTTCTTCCATCAGACCCCTCCTGATGGGCATCCTGGTTGTCTGCAGATCTTCACCCAACAGCACCAGACTCGCAGGTACCAAATTAGGCACACCCCTCTGTATCCACAAAGAGATATGACACAGGCATCTACTTAGAAGTAAAAATCCTTGGTCAGAGAGCAAGAGTTTTGAATCTTGATGGGTGCTGCAAACTTCACTCCGAAAGCATCCAAATTTATACTTGACACACCAAGTGCATTCCCTTGCCCTACGTTATCAATCTTTAATTTCTGCTGCTCAGCAGGGGAAAAATCTCCTGGTTCTAATCTGCATTTCTCGAAGAAGTTGGCATTGCCCGTTAGCCAGCTGGGTTTCTTCTGGGTCATTGGCTCACACCATTAGCAACCGCTCCGTTTGTATTTGGTTATCCTTCTCCATTTGTGGGCTCTTGCCAAGGACAGTCACCTATACTTTTTGCTACTACAAAACTTTTCTCACGTCTGTTGTTTGTTTTTGTTTTCATTCTATTGTGATGTCGTAAGCTGTGTAAATTTTTAAGATTTTCACATATTTAGACATGTCTTTTACTTCATGGCTTCTGAGTTTTGTGGCTTGTTTAGAAAGGCCTTCTGCACTCCTTACACTTAAAAGAAACTCTCTCCTATATTTTTTTATTTTCTTTTTTATGTTTGGGGAGCCTGGGTGGCTCAGTCAGTTAAGCGTCCGACTTTGGCTTAGGTCATGATCTCACGATTTGTGGGTTCATGAGATCATAAAACATTCTTTTTTAATGTTTTATTTATTTCTGAGAGAGAGAGAGACAGGGTGAGCAGGGGAGGGGCAGAAGAGAGGGAGAGACACAGAACCTGAAGCAGGTTCCAGCCTCTGAGCTGTCAGCACAGAGCCTGACGCGGGGCTCAAACTCATGAACCGTGAGATCATGACCCGAGCCGAAGTTGGACGCTTAACCAATGAGCCACCCAGGTGCCTCAGGAACTAACTCTTAAGGAATGTTCCCTAGGTGCCAAGTACTTCTTCCAGGGCTTTATACAAGGTAACCTACACTAGAGCCCTTCTTCTGAACCCTTGTTATATATTCTTTATTCACACAGATTTTCATTTACTACTCACAAGACCCTTGGGAAGTATGTACCATCAGGGCACTTGGAAGACTCAGTTGGTTAAGCAACCAACTCTTGATTTGGGCTCAGCTCATGATCTCATGGTTTCGAGAGTTCGAACCCCGTGTCAGGTTCTGTGCTGACAGTGTGGAGCCTGCTTGGCATTCTCTCTCTCTGCTGCTCTCTCTGCCCCTCCCCCACTTGTGCTATCTCTGTCTCTCTCAAAATAAATAAATAAACTTTAAAAAAAAGTATACCATCATTACACACACTGTACAGATAAAGAAACATAGAGTCTGGAGCAGTTAGGTCACTTGCTAATATGTGGAAAAGAGGGGGTTCACTGTCCATGTGGGCTCAAGTCAGGGTCAACCGGCACCACGTGGATGGTTAGGCTATGGAATGAACTCCAGGAACTTCAACAGCTGACTTTTCTAGTCTCGGAGTCCATGCCAGGCTCACTGGCAGAGCTGTCGCAACCCGCTAGAAACTGCCCAGAACCGTGTTCAGTAATGGGCTGCCTTATAAGTTGGGGGAAACCAAAGAGGACAGGGGCACAAAAATAAGGAGGAAGGGGTAGTGGTAAATGGCAAATTTTAATTCTAGGTTATTCGGTATTCTTCTTTAAAACTGCTTACCTCCCTCTGGGGCCATATTTCTGTAGTTGGAAAGAAAAGCGAAGTTGTTCCTGAAAATCCAAGTGAGTACAGGAAGAGGTAGTAAGCACCCGCTGTAAGTGCTGAGTGGGATACAAGCGAAAGGCCGCCTGACTCCAGTAACAGGCTCCCACAGGAAGGTCAGGGGCCAGGGTGACATTTTCTGGGCAGGGAGCCCAGGGTGGCTGCAAGTTCCCAGAAAGAGGTTTTCTCTGAAGAAGATGAAAATTCTGGGTCAAGGCTGTGCATAAGTACATGAGAAGTGTTAGGTGGGAAAGTAACCAGATTCCCCAGCGGACAACCCGCCTGCTAAGTCGGCGTCAGCAGGCTGCCTTCTGGGAAATGCCAGGCTGGGCACTTGGAGTTTAAGGACCTTGGGGGAAAAAGGAATTTGGGGGTTTCTCAGTGGTTCTCTCCTACACCTTATTTTGCTTCTAATTCTCTGGATTTTTCCAGAGGCATTATCATTCTTTCTGTCCTCCCATTTTGTACCTATGTATCTCCTGAGAAATAAATGGAGCCAAAAGCTAACAGAAAATTTGGTCTCCTCTCCACAACCGCCAAGTGCTTTCACTCATATTCAGGTTCTGAGCGCTGTGGGGTCTGGAAAGATATCTTATTCTTCTGGGCATCCCAGGGCCTAGAACAAGGTGAGCCCAGGAACACTTACTGGATGGACGGATAGGTGTGCAGATAGATGATCAATGGATGGATGGATGGATGGATGGATGGATAACAGATGGATGGACGGATGAGTATGTGGGTCATGATGGATGGATGGATGAATGGATGGGTGGGTGGGTGG
>NW_027529428.1:3272373-3276205 GCF_008692635.1 Crocuta crocuta
CTGAACAGAAGACTAAATAGTTGGACTAAACAAGTCTTCAGACCTCTCCAGACCTTCCTTGTCATTCCAGCACAACCATCCCCTCTCGGCAACCCCCACTCTGCTCCCCAAACACAATGCACTCTCTCCCCAGTACCTTCGCAGGGGCTGTGCCCTGCTTTCCTACAAATTCCTAAAAGTACTTTTGCCCTCCTCTGACTAACTCTACCCACGCCCAAGGCTCAATCAAGCTCATTCACAAACCCCCGTACACCTCCAGGCAAAGCAGTATCATCTTACTGCTCTAAGCTTATAATATCTATCAATGAGCCCTTGGCTATGAACTCCTAGGACCATCCTCCAAGCCCCCGGTCTGCACTTGGCTGTTGCACGGAACCAGAGCAGGCAGAAAGCATGGTGTGCACACCTCCCCCCAGACCACACGTCCGGGAGGAGCCTAGAGGCTAAGGCATCCATCCAAACCCAACTCCCCCAGGGCCTGTGGCTAGAGGCTCACTGCATACCAAGAACTCACAGGAACAGGCAAAAAGCATTTTAAGGACAGAGGGAGCAGTGGCATGCTCCTTTACACCCCGCCCATCACCCATGGGTGGGCATGAAGATGTATTAAAAGTTGGGCTTAAAATATTGTTTTGTGCATCCCTTGCGGCACACTGAATTCTCAAAGAAGAGTATACATTCTCTAGTTCCTATCAGTCAGTTACTATCATGGAGCCTGAAAGAGAATAGTCACTAAGGAGGAGGTCTCAGGCTTGGTAAATGAGTATGTGTTTATGTACATGCATACACATGTGCACACACAAACATACCCGTATGTGTGTGCACGTACATTCACACAGTATAAGGTTTCCTACACCTGTATGCCACTTGGAAGGAGGAAGGGTGGGAAATGCAAATGAAAACACCATCTGTTAAGCTCCCTGTGTGCCAGGCACTGTACTAGGCGCTTCACATCCAGCATTCTGGTGAGAGGTCTGCGGTAGGGGACTGGATAGTGGCCCCCCCAAAAAGGGGCACCATGTCCCAACCCTTGGAAACAGGGTCTTTGAGGATGTAACTACGTTAACGGTCTCTAGCTCAGGGAGACCATCCCTGACTATCTGGGCAGGCCCTACATCCAGCAACCAGAAGTGAGGACACACAGCAAAGGTGAGGTCAGAGACTGGGGCGATGCGCCACAGGCCACGGAATGCCTGGAGCCACGAAGAACGGGCTGGAGCCCCTGGATGGAGCAAGGCGGTGCTGACATCCTGCACCTCCGGCCTCCAGAACAGGCAGAATGGATTTCCGTGGTATTCAACCACTGAGTTAGTGAATCTTCGCCCCAGCACTCCTAGGAGACGAATACAAGGCCCGTACGTTCTCTCTGCCCCTCACGGGAGCGGGTCCAGTAGTAAACACACGTTCATGAATCAATTGGTCGCCAAGATGCTTTTTCACTTTTTTCTTTTAATCTTTAAAAAAATTTTTTAATGTTTATTTATTTGGGGAGGGAGGGGCAGAGAGAGACGGAGACACAGAATCTGAAGCAGTTCCGAGCTCTGAGCTGTCAGCACAGAGCCCAATGTGGGGCTCGAACTCACAAACCACAGGATCATGACCTGAGCTGAAGTCGGACGCTTAACCGACTGAGCCACCCAGGTGTCCAAGTCATAAAAATGTTTAAGTAGAAGTCTCCTCATTCACAGACTGCAGGCCTGAGATGGGAAGGCTTGTTCTATAATAAAAGAAGCCGTGAACTTCCCTAAAAAGGTAGGTGACCTGGCTGAGGGGACCAGGCGTGGGTGTCTATACCAAGGGCCTCTGGTGGAATCCCTACATAAAGGGGAGAGCTTCCAGCAAATCTGCCTGACTTTTCCCAGGGGACGCACAAAGGCAGCAGACAGGGGGAGAAGGAGTCCACCCCACAAGGAACTGAGACTCTTCCCCGGGAGAGATCGTTGGTTTGAGAAACATCACCACCGCCTGGAAAACGGGCCCCTAAGCCTGGGATTCCACAGGTGGGGATGCACAACGAGAGAACCCACCTGCCTCCGACTGCGAGGCCCCAAGGCCACCCAGCTCACTGGCACTTCGACATCAAGAAAGGGGAACATATCCATTTCTCAAAGGCATGTGACATATACACATGAGAATTTTGAAAATTCACAAGAAGCAAGGGGCCTTAGTCGGTTGAGCATCTGACTTTGGCTCAGGTCATGATCTCATGGTTCGTGGGTTCGAGCCCCACATTGGGTTGTAGAGACTACTTAAAAATAAAAATCTTTGGGGTGCCTGGGTGGTTCAGTTGGCTGAGCACCCGACTCCGGCTCAGGTTATGGTCTCACAGTTCATGAGTTCAAGCCCCACATTGGGCTCACTGCCGTCAGCACAGAGCCCACTTCGGATCCTTCTGTGGCCCCCTCTCTGCCCCTCCCCCGCTTGCATCCTCTCAAAAATAAATAAAACATTTTAAGTAATAATTAATTAAAGAAAAGAAACTCACAAGAGGCAAAATGCGAGAGAAAGTCCGTCAACTTACACATAGAATCCTTGCGAGTTATCAATGATGTTATAAATCATCTGCGACTTGACAGAGCTGAGGTTCTCCATGGCAGCCGCACCGCCGTTATTCTTGATCCACTCCAGGACCAAGCCCATGACATAGATGCTGAAATAAAGGTTAAAAAAAAAAATCCATCTAGTTCAGCTCTGCAAAAGTGGAAAGATATTTAAGCCAACCATGTTTTGCAGCAAGCACCCTCCCCACCCCCACACAGTTAACCCTTCATTTCCTACCCTCAGAGCCCATACTTCATAGTTCGTACCATTCACTCCTTTATTTTCTATTTCTCTGGGCCCACGATTTGGAGTGTATGGTTGTGGAAGACCTGAGGCAGTGTTCGCCTTCTCCACCACAGAGCCCTCTACCTGGAGGGAGCGGTGGGGTACAGTAATGGGAGCATGGGCTCCGAGTCCGTTTTGACTCTGGTCCCACTGCTGCCACTAATTAAGAACACTACCCAGGTATGGAAACCAACTTGACAATAAACTATTTGTAAAAAAAAAAAACACACACACAAAAAAGAAAGATGGGGCGCCTGGGTGGCTTAGTCGGTTAAGCGTCCGACTTTCGCTTAGGTCATGATCTCGCGGTTCATGGGTTCGAGCCCCGCGTCGGGCTCTGTGCTGACTGCCAGCTCAGAGCCTGGAGCCAGCTTCAGTCTGTGACTCCCTCTGTCTCTGACCCTCCCCTGCTCACACAGTCTCTCTCTCTCTCCTAGAAATAAAAACATTAAAAAAAATTTTTTAACAAAAACAAAAACAAAACACAAAAAAAACACTACCCAGGAGTAGTCACCTTGGGAACCCAAACCCCGGCTTTCCCATCTGGAAAAAGGGACACCTCACCCTACGGTAGACAGCTGGCATTTTAGCTGCCCCGATCCTCCTAACCCCACGCCCACCCAACGGGCAGATCCAGCAGGGTCCCTCGCCCTCTGGTGTCAGAGGTGGGCAGGGCACCTAACAGGGCCAATCAGAGCCCTCCCTGAGATTCTCTGACCTGGGCGTGAGGACAGAGGCAGGCCTGTGTGCTGGTGGAAGTGTGAGACGCTAGTAAGAACACGTGACAGAGACTCGTCTGAGAAAAAGAAGCCAATGTTCCAGCACAAAGAAGCAAGGATCAGTGGGGCGCCTGGGTGGCTCAGTCGGTCAAGCGTCCGACTTTCGCTTAGGTCATGATCTCATGGTTCGTGGGTTCGAGCCCCGCATCGGGCTCTGTGCTGGCTGCCAGCTCGGAGCCTGGAGCCTGTTTCAGTCTGTGACTCCCTCTCTCTCTGACCCTCCCCTG
>NW_027529428.1:3276237-3283800 GCF_008692635.1 Crocuta crocuta
ATCAGAAACGGAGAGCAAGTGGGGTGGGATTTGTGTCCCTGGTCCCAGGAGGAGCCACTGCGCCCCGGCCCCTCCTGCAGCCTGGCCGTGTTCCTGTCTGAGCCCGAATGTCAGCTCTGCCACTGTGAGACCTCGGGGCTCGAGGGGACCGCAGGAGACGGGTCGGGTGAGGTGCTCAGTGCAGGGTCTGACATGTGGCACGTAGGTCACAGGAGTGTCGTTAACAGCATCTTCATTACGAAGTGCTCAAAACTACACCGAACACATACGATGTTGAAGAACAGTGGACGGTTTCTCAATGGCCTTTTGAAAGCCCATCTCACTTTTTTTTTTTATTTATTTATTTTGAAAGGGACAGAGTGCGTATGTGCACCAAGCAGAGGAGATGCAGAGAATGGGGGGGGAGGGGGGGAGGGGAGAATCCCAAGCAGGCTCTGCAATTTGGGACTTTAACTCCACAAACTGTGAGATCAAGACCTGAGCCGAAATCAAGAGTCAGATTGAGCTTAACCGACTGAGCCACCCAGGGGCTCCTGCAAGCCCATCTCTGAAAAAGGAGCAAACAGCTCCATGTGCACCTCACTGAAAGTGTGGGGGGGCAGGAGCACAGGTCCCCAAGGGAAGAGACACCATCTACTTGAGCTGGGAACTTGGAAGATCAGTTCTGGCTATGCCCTGTCCAGGAGTAGAACAAAGGTCCCCTATGGGGATCTGTGCAAACCAGGTTGCCAGGAGTCAACGCCCAGCAGATCTGGGGCGCTACCCCTAGACGAGAGCTGCCTCGTTCATTAACACCACGGGTCTGTTACCACCGTGACAGGTTGAAGAGGGAGATCACAGGATCTGGAAAGCATTCAAATGGCCAGAAGCTTGTCCCAGAGGAAGCCTATGGCACTAACTGGCTCACTGACAGTCTCAACCTGGCAGGCACAGGACCCAGCTGTTTCCGCCTCTAGAAGTTAGCAGAAGCAAATGCTGGGCTGCTCAGTAGCAATGGGCAGAGCAGCCTGCACTCCAAAATATGTAATAGCCTCTCCAGAAGCTTCCCCAGCTTGAGGAATGAGAAAGCAGCTAGTGGCCAAAAGGGAAGAGAGAATGGAGAACAGCCCCTGAGTAAGTTACAGCCTCCGCTGCAGCTCTGTGGATAAAGATTGAGAAAGCAGAGGGACAAAGGGGAAAGAAGAAAGGCGGAGAAGTATTGTCTAACGTCTGGTATGGGGCCAGGCAGCCTGCTAGTTGTTCCTTCTTTTCTTGATCACAATAATCCTGAGGTCAGGGCTACCCATCAACCCATTTGACGGATGAGGAAACTGAGGCTTGGGGAACTTAATTTGGCTAATGTCACCCATTTAGTGGCTGAGGAAGCCAGGATTACAACCCCGGCTGGTCTGACTCCTAAGCCTGAGCTCTGTTCACAGTAACCAAGGCATCTGGTTTAGCAGGGGCTCCTGGACCCTCGGCCACTACCTCACCTGCTAGTGGGGCAGCCAGGCTGGCACCAAACCTCAGACACAGCTGCCCAGAGCGGCTGCTAGAGCAGCTTCACAGTGCACCTGTGTGGACGTGTGTGTGTCCCAGACAGGACGCTGCTCTCTCTGCCCTCCCCGGCTCGGGCTTTTTCTCTCTCTCTCAAAAGAAAAAAAAAAAATGGGGCACTTGAGTGGCTCAGTCAGTTGAGCATCCGACTTTGGCTCAGGTCATGATCTCACACTTGGTGAGTTCGAGCCCCACGTCGGGCTCGCTGCTGTCAGTGTAAAGCCCACTTTGGATCCTCCGGCCCCTCCTCTCTCTGCCCCTCCCCTGCTGGCTCTCTCTCAAAAACAATAAAATAAACATTAAAAAACACACAGATGTGACACTTCCCACCCACTCCCCTGTTCAGTGACATGCTCTAGAACTCCCTTTTAACCTGATTCTTCCCTCCCCCATGAACCACAGAAGCACGCCCTGCCCCGTGATCCAGGCAAAGCCACTCCTGCCCATTCACTGACCGTACCCTTCCAAGGTCATGCTTCGCTTTCACCTACAGCTCTTTCATTGAAGAGTTCCCTAGCTGCTTTCTCGCTACTCAAACCCAAGGCTGCAGCAAGGTCCCCGGTCCCAGCCAGTTGTCAGCACCAACACACTGCCCTCTCCGTGGCTGTCATGCTCAGAGTCAGTGCTTATTTTAATGGGACCTGAGCAGGAGATGGGCAGGAAGTCCTTCCATTTTACAAGCTGTCCCACAGCCGGCACCCTGAGCCTCGTCTGTGAAGTGTCAGCATGAAGCAGACCACTCTGTGGCTTCTAGTTCATTATCAACTCATGCTTCTACCCCCCACACATTCCAAACTCTTCAAACTACAGGCACCCTAAGTGCTTGGTCTCCATTCTCCCCATCAACCAATTTAACGTGCCTGATTCATGCCTTCACTTCTAAAATGCCACACAGCGTAAGTTTACTATCAAAGCGTGCCTGTTAAGTTACTAAATAAATCACAGTAGATCCACTCTGTGGAATACCACACAGCAATTCAAAGTTTTCAAAGAAAAGAACACTTGCATAGCATAGTGTTCGTGGCAGACTGTGGGGTAGAAAAAAGAAATCCACAGAACAGTCTATATGGTAAAGTTCCACTCACATAACTGAATACATAGCTCTGTGTATCTGCATACGCCCAGTTAAGGGTCTGTCAGGACCCACAGCAAGCAGTTAATAGTGCTTTCCCCAGTCGGTTCTGCTCCCTTCAGAAATCTTTGCTAGGAACACATGTTAGGGGCGCCTGGGTGGCTCAGTCAGTCGAGGAGAAGACTCTTGATTTGGGTTCAGGTCACAATCTCATATTTTGTGTGTTTGAGCCCTGCACTGGGCTCTGGGTTTCCAGCGTGGAGCCTGTTTGGGATTCTCTCTCTCTTCCTCTCTCTTTGCCCGCCCCCCTTCTCCCTCTCTGAATAAATAAACTTTAAAAAATAAGAATACATGTTAACTTTTTAAAGCAATACAAATACTCGCTGTGCTCAAAGGCTTAGAAAAGCACAGCAGAAATCCTCAGAAAAACTCCCTAGCTGGTTGTTCTGAAGACTCTAACTGCAGAAACTCCTGTGCTTCTGGGGTTCAAGAGGAGTGAGGCTTAGGCCCTGGGCAGGCCCACCCTCAGACTCTTGGTAAGAAAGGCAGCCTTGATTAACGGGGTTGTTTTGTTTCTTATTAGTTACTTGACCTCACACTACAGCGAAAACAAATGTACACCTGCAGTGTTGGAAAACTATTTGTGGGTACAGAAGGGAAGTGTGGGTACCTTCTCGCCTGTGCATTCGTCGGGCTTAGTGTGATGTACTAAAGGGTTAAAACAGAAGGCCCGCTCGACCCTTTATTCCACCCTAATTCACAGCTCAGGGCTACAGGCAACTATGTGAAGCCTTACTCAGCCCAGTTCACACAAAATGCCCAGAGCCAATGGTCATTCAGCTCCGATAAAAAAAAAGAAAGAAAGACTTCTTTTCAAACTTGGGGACTTTTCAAGGACTTGTGTGTAATACAAAGTTCAGGAGTCTTCTGCCTGCCTTATCGGCTCACATTCAAGGATTGGCGCGAGGGTCTGGCACAAACCTTCCTATGTCTAACTTGGGGCTTGTTCTTACTGGGTGAGCTAGAATTCTCTAATCTTGAAGGTGGTTAAGTACCAACAAACGAGCTCTAAGTTTTTCAAGCCACAGATTGAGGGTAATTGCTCAATTGAACAGACTTTTTCTTTTCTCCTGTTCTCTTCTTTCAGGGTAAGAGAAAGGAAGGCGACTTCCAGGGGAGTGTCTTGGTCAGAACACATTTAACCCCGTCTTTATCTGCTACGTTTACACAATTCGAATCAACTGTTGACAATGCTACCCCCCAGTGGCCTCAGTTAACACTGCTCTGATGTGCCGGAGGGAAAAGTTTTGCCCCTTTTCTGCCCTTGTTTCTGGCTGAGCTCCCTCTCCTGAGGCAGGAAAGCTCTGGAAAGGCAGTGACTGACACCCCACCCCACCCCCACTGCCCAGTGTTACCCTCCCCCAGGTGACCAGCTGAGCCGACTGGTCAAGGCCCAGGCCGAGGCCTGCCCGGGAGCTGGTAGGGAGGGACCCTCTGTGAGAGTCACTGAAAAGTCCTTCTCTGTGTCTCTGTGTCTGACTCCACACACCGTTATCTCCTACTATGTGGTCGTATTTATTAGACAGACTGACCTGCTTTCTCACTGTTCCCCGCGGACTCTTCACCCTAATCTTAACAAACAGCACTTTAATATATTCATTACATTTTTTAGAATTTGCTTCCGGTAATTCTTAGTTACCAGAGAAGGTGCAAGAGGGTGTGCCTTCCCGCCATCGCTCTGGGCTGTGCTGTGATCTGATCTTGCCGGCTTTCAGGCCACACTTCAGGGGCAGTGTTCCCCTCTCCTCCTCCTGGAGCCCATGGTGGTCTCTGTCTCACCCTAAGAGACTCCCCTGATGGCGAGCCAGGCCCTGGCCCCTCCTTCTAACGGGGAGGACAAACACCACCCGTCACCGTGCAGCCTGGCACCCTTCCCCAGGCTCCCTGCCCCTGTGTCCTCACCACTCGCCACGCCCAGTTCTCGTTTCTAACTTGGCCAGTGATCACTGGTGCCCGGAACTGCCTGGAACCCCAGAATCAGGACCGATGGACAAGAGATTCAGCCCCACGGCCCCCATCCTCAACAGGAATTTCAGAAACGCTTTCAACCAGGGTGAAACAGAGTGGGGTTTAGAGGTGACCAGGATAGCGAGCACCAGAACACCCTATTCCCCAAGGAAAATAGGAGACACAAATGAGCTGCTGTGCAGAAATCCAGCGGAAATTTCCATCAGAAGTCTAACTTTGAGGGGCACCTGGTAGCTCAGTTGGTTAAGTGTCTGACTTTGGCTCAGGTCACACAATCTCACAGTTCTTAGGTTCGAGCCCCTCATCAAGCTCTCTGCGGTCAGCACAGAGCCTGCTTCAGATCCTTTGTCCCCGCATCCTCTCTCTGCCCCTCCCCTGCTCTCAGATCTCTCTCTCACACACAAAATAAATAAATTACCTAAAAAAAAACGAATTCTGGGGTACCTGGGTGGCTCAGTCAGTTAAGCATCCGACTTCAGCTCAAATCATGATCTCACGGTTCATGGGTTTGAACCGTGTGTCAGGCTCTGTGCTGACAGCTCAGAGCCTGGGAGTCTGCTTCGGATTCTGTATCTGTCTCTCCTCCCTTCCCCTGCTCATGCTCCGTTTCTCAAAAATTAATAAACATTAAAAAATTAAAAGAAAAATTTTTTAAAACATTAAAAAAACGCTTTCCTTTCCTAGAGTCAATTATGTAGAAGGTTTTCTAGAAGTTCTAGAGTGCTCCTTGTTGGGGAGAACTCTGACAAAGTCCCAACCCAGAAGGAAACGCTGCCTGCACCAGCCAGAGCCCGCCTTTACACATGCTCTTCTAAGAGCACTTTCTACCCAGAAAAATCCATGAGCGGAAGAGCTGGACTCCAACAGTGATCTCTTCTCCTAAGATGAATCCTTCAGACACAAAAACACGTACACTGATAATCTCACCTGTGGAGAGCATTCAAGTTACAGGGTGAACACACCCAAGCTCTGGAACCAGGCTGTCTGGGTTCGAATCCCAGCCATGCCACGTGCTAGAAGTATGACCTCTCTGCCTCTTTACTTGCAAAATGGGATAAAAAGAGTATTTACCTCCTCAGGCACTTGGCAGGATGAAAAGGGTCATACAAATAAAGTATCACCATTCTAGATCATACCTGACCTGAAAGGTAATCCATAAAGTCTGGCTCTTCCCCCACTTCCCCCCACTAAGACTCTGGGAACTAATGACAAGAGAAACAATAATAATACAGCAGCTAACATTTATAAATTACCCTGTGCCAACCACCAAGTGCATTTTATATGTGAATAAATAAATAAGTAAATAAGTAAATCCTCACAGAGATCCAATCAGCAGGGTAGTCTTCTTACCCCTGGAGAAGCTTGCTACACAGACAGGTTAAGTGACTTGCCCAAGATCACACAGCTAGTAAGGAGTAAAATCTCCCTGCAGCTGTTAAATCTCAGGTGTCACAAGATTTTCACAACATACCTGAGGCGAGGGGTTAAAAGACCATGGGGGCAGGGGACCCTCGCTCTCCCTCCGTGTGCTTTCATACCCTTTTCTCAAGTGGCTAAGCAGAAGCCAGGCCTGCTTACAGGGCAACTGCAGGCTAGGAGAAAAGCCAGAAAGGTGTCTGTTCCAAGGCAGTGTGTTCACTGCCTGGGGGCCAGCCCTGTGCAGGCGCAGCAGGGAGAGAAAAGAAAGCTGGGGAGGCCTGGCCTTTGAAAGTCCTTTTCCAAAGCTTCACGGGCTGAGATACAAGCCAGCCACTTCGTGTGCAGCGAGCGCTTGGGTTAATGGCAAACCCCTAAGGCTAACAAGACCAAACAAAAACACCACCCCAGAAAAGAAAGGGCAAGGAAAGCTGAGCTCACAGCACACAGAGGGTAACAGGGAGAGGCGAGCTGGGCAGAGAATCCTGATAGGATGTCTGAGCCTTTAGGTCACTGGGCTGTGAAAACACGCTCTGCTTAACAAGCCACCTCCCTCCGCTTTGATGGGAAACAGTGAGACACCCTCGTCAGTCCCTGGCCCCTGCACCCCACCCTGAGCCATGCCTCGGAGGCTGACCTGAAGCACGGGGGTGTGTTGTACAAGGAGCTGTTTCCAGCCTGCACTTTGTAGTCCAGGAAGGATGGGCACTCTCTGAGGGCGACCCCCAGCAGGTCATCCCGGATGATCACCACCGTGACCCCGGCAGAGCCGACGTTCTTCTGCGCACCGGCAAAAATGACACCGAACTGAAAGAGAGAAGACGTGCTGCTTTAGATACACTTGGTCATCTTTTAGAACTGTATTCAAGTTTCCCAATCTCTTTCTAGAGTATGAGGAAGTGATTCTATTTCAATCTTGCTCAAAGTGCATTCTGTTCTCTAAAAGCATCTCTCCCTGGGACAGTTCGGAGGCCGCAGGTTACATGTGTGCCCCGTCCCACTCACCAGCAAGGGGCCAGCCCGAGCCAATCACTATCCACACTCATATCACTGTATACACCCCCTTTCTACACCTAAACCAATATTTAAAATAGGGCTGGGAGGGGCGCCAGGGTGGCTCAGTCGGTTATGCATCGGACTTTGGCTCAGGTCATGATCTCACTATTCATGAGTTCAAGGCCCGCATCGGGCTCTGTGCTGACAGCTCAGAGCCTGGATCCTGCTTTGGATTCTGTGTCTCCATCTCTGTCTCTCAAAAAACGAATAAATATTAAAAATTTTTTAAATAAAAAAATAAAATAAAATGGGGCTGGGTGGTTCCATCAGTTAAGCATCCAACTTTGGCTGAAGACATAATCTCACTGTTCGTGAGTTCAAGCCCCGCATCGGGCTCTGTGCTGACAGCTTGGAGCCTAGAGAGCTTCCTTTGGAGTGTGTGTGTGTGTGTGTGTGTGTGTGTGTGTGTGTGTGTGAGTGTGTGTGTGTGTGTGTGTGTGTGTGTCTGCTCCTCC
>NW_027529428.1:3283876-3285696 GCF_008692635.1 Crocuta crocuta
GCATGCACCTGAGTGCTGTGCTTCCCCACCCCTGGGCCCCGCCCACCAGCCCTGGTGTACCACCAGGAAAGGCTATGTGCCCTGTTGATGCTCTTGGAGTTGAGGTGGGCTCACGGCAAGGCGGAGCTCCTTCACACATCCCCTGAGCTTGGATAATCTGCATCTTCCCTGGAAGACAGCAAGCTCCTCCTGATGCGGTGGCCAAAACACTTCCTAAGAGGGACCCTCGAAGGCAGATACATTCCCCCAAGGACTCTAGGGTGACCCTGTTAGGCGATCATTAACACTGGGTGGCAACATCAAGACGTAAGCGTTCTGATGACCCACAAGAAACAAGCAACTGTTGGCCTGTCATTGTGAGCTGCCCGGGCTTTGGCATCTCAGCTGGTCCAAGACACTCTGGGCCTTTCCGTGTCCTAGTACCTATATTAAAGTGCTTTCACGGAATCCGAGACACCAGCATCCCCCCGTCAGGTCCTCTTACACCCCACCTTGGAAACATCCACTGGCTTGGATAGGAAGTTTGAGGACATGTCGCAAACCAGCACCGCACCCTCGACGTCAGGGATAAAGTCGAACTCCACGCCGTGCACGGTCTCGTTGGCGCAGTAATACACGTAGGAGGCGTCGGGGTTCAGGCTCCAGGTGCTTGGATCTGGAATTTCTATCACAGAACAAAAGGTGGAGACTCTGGCCTGGCCGTTCATTCTGCCCTCCTTGTGTAGATGGGAATGACCAAGAATGACACCCCGCCCCTCGCAGTGAAAGGCTCATCCCAAAGTCCTCCCAAGTGGAACCACCCCACCCATCTTGCATTATAATCCCCATCAACAACCTCAAAGGATAATCAATCCCACCCTTTTGACAGTTATAGGGGGCAACTCAGCTTCAAGATTGGTGTGGTGGGTATTTGCGGAGGTTTATTCCTATTCCCCAGTTTCCATCTATCCTGTGTCCACTGAGTTTCCTCTTGGGGCTCCCGATTCCCCAGCTCAGCCCACGTAGCTCCAGTGGGGCCAGTGGCACTTGCAGTCACATGACCGACTGGGAACGGAACCCAGGAGATTGAAACTATAATTGGAAATGCTTGAGCAAAGGCATTGAAACTTGGGAGAATAGAAGGCCAGGAGGATCTCCTAAAAGGGAGTACAGCTTTCCTGACTGTGGAGCCACCACTGAGGAGACAAGGAGCGACGCCAGGACCTACAGACACTGTTGGGGCCCTTGATCAAGCCATTCCTAAAGCCAAATCAGCCCCTAGGCTTTCAGGTGACAGAACCTAAGAATACTCCTTCTGTAGCAGCCAGTGAACAATCTTAATAAGTACAACCATCCATTCTGAATGGTATCAAACCAACTGCTGATGAGAAGAAGGAATTAAAAATTGCAGGTTGCCCTGGGCGGGGGTAACCTGATATCTAAGGAGGGACCACCCACCCATCAACTTCTGCCAGCATTTCATTATCACCGTTGAACTCAGATCCCAGCACTTACTCGTGTAACTCCCAAGTTTGGGGTGCACAATATTCACAGTCCCAAACTTCTTGGCTTCTTCGGCGGCCTTGGCTGACCAAGATCCTGTCACCACATAGTCAGCACACCTTCCTGCTTTCAGGCCAATCAGGTTTAAGGGGACAGCACTGAACTGGCCGCACCCACCTCCTTGCACAAAAATCACCTTGTAGTTGTCTGGAACAGCTCTGGGCAGAAGCACAGGTTATGGTAAACAGAGACACAATGTGAAATGATGAAGAATGAGCGACGCTCTACCAGCACTTTACTTTTGGTGGATATACTACAAGAAATATGGTAAAGTCCCC
>NW_027529428.1:3285701-3302302 GCF_008692635.1 Crocuta crocuta
CTATTTTTTTATTCCCTCCTTGGACAACCATGTATCATATCAGGGTCTGTGTGGGGAATGTTTGGAGGGAAGTTAGTAACACCCCACTGTTCACCTTGCTACCACTCTCAGACTACATGGTTCAAGGGTGGCCAACCCTCGCTCCAGCAGAAGAGCACATGACCTGAGCTGGCCAGTGGGGTTTGGTTCTGAGACCTTTGCTCAAACTTCTGGCAAAGAGAAGTGGTTTCTATTGAGGGAAAGGATAAACCGGCTGATCCTACAACCACGGGTGGCCATTTGGTGAAGCCAACACCTAAAAAAGCAAAGCCAAAAGATGAAGATAAAGACCTTCCTGAACATCACCTAAATCACTCCTTCCCTTTACAGTTACACACGGTAACACATCCCCTCTTTCACTTAAGCCAAGAGCTGGACATCTGTCACTTGCAACCAGAAGTCCTAAAAATAGATATGTGCTGGACCGTGCTATGAACTAAGTGGGCAGTCGTAAAGGGTCATAGATAATAGTTTAGGAAGAAGCATATAATCACACATCGACATACACCAAGCCTAACATGGGGCTCCTGAGTGGCTCAGTTGGTTAACCGTGCAACTTCAGCTCAGGTCATGATCTCAGTTTGTGAGTTCAAGCCCCGCGCTGGGCTCTGTGCTGACAGCATGGAGCCTGGAGCCCACTTCAAGTTCTGTATCTACCTCTCTCTCTCTGCCCCTTTCTCAGCCCAGCTCACACTCTGTCTCTCACTCAAAAATAAATAAATATTGGGTGCCTGGGTGGCTCAGTAGGTTAAGCGTCCGACTTCGGCTCAGGTCATGATCTCACAGTTCATGGGTTCAAGCCCCGCATCGGGCTCTGTGCTAAGAGCCAGCTCAGAGCCTAGAGCCTGTTTCAGATTCTGTGCCTCCCTCTCTCTCTGACCCTCTCCTGCTCATGCGGCCTCTTTCTCTCTCTCAGAAATAAATAAAACATTAACAAAATAAAAATTTTTTAAATAAACATTAAAAAATTTTTTTTTTAAAAACTAACAGGGAAACTTCTGGACTGTAGTGTAGAAAATGAAGATGATGGTTGGAATGGCTCCGGGCAGTAAGAGAAGGCCAACTCCAGAGGGACTAGCCTGGGCCCAAGCCTTTGAGTCAGGTCAGAGCTTGGAAAGAGGTACGGGAGGCAGACGGCTGGAGACAGAACCGAGAGCGTTCTGGGGAATGGGCGCTGTGCAGATATCTGGTTCTGAACCAGGTCTGCATATTATCATCCAGGCCTCACAGCCAGGTCTCACTGAGAGGCTCTAAACCTGAGGTTCTCAGCAGCTGGGAGGACTGGGAGCCCGAGGCAGGGGCCAGGTCCATGTTATCCAGATGCCAGACAGACAAGGAAGCCAAAACCTGGACGGAAGGACGGCAGACAGAGCAGACGGGGGAACAAGGTAGGCACCTGCGTAGGCAAATGAAGTCAGGCCCATAGGCTGAACTGAGAGTCCAGTCCCAGGAGGCTCACAGCCATGCGGGTCAAATGCCACACGCTCTGGGGCCAAGGTTCCAAACGCCTGTTCCACGAAGCACAGGGCAACACTGTGAACAGGACATGGGACCCAGCAGGAGACCCTGTGTGTGAGGCCACGCGAACGACTGCTGGTCTTGCCCGCTCGCACTGCAATGGGCCTCTAGGGGCTCCTCACAAAAGTGTCCCCAAGCCTGCCCCAACTTGAAGCGTCGCATCAAGGCAATTTAAAAGGAAACAGTCCGTACAATTCCAATCTTGTTAATGAAATAATGCAAACATGGGCAAAATGTTAATAATAATTACCTCTGACTGGTAGGGTTATGGATAATTCTAGTTTAATTTGTGACATTCAGGTTTTCCTAAACTTTCTACCGTGAACGTGCACTAGTTCTGTGAGCAGAAAGGAAATGGGGATTTTTTTTCTCCCAAGATTACCATATTCGTAACGCCTATATGCCTATGTATAGATAATATATAAATCTCTCGTTTAAACAGCAATCTATTTTAGAGGAAGGTTTCCTCTGGGTAAGGAGAATGGTACAGACAGGCTAAGAGGGACCATTTGAGAAACTCCTGCAGTGAGGAACTCTTAAAACTACCCAAAGAGTCTATTCAAGATGAAGTTTCTACAGAGATTCTGATTCAGCTGGGCTAGAGGGGGGGCCCTGCACTTAAATTTTTTAATACCTCCCTGCAGCCAGGTGATTTGGACAGGTGGTCTGAGACTCACGCGTTTAAGAACCAGTAAACTAACCAAGATGACCTCTTCTTTGTTATTTAAATCCCTATTGAGCCTGAAAAACCTTTCCTAGATATGATGATTTCAAATCTTTGGAAACACCACATAAAATAAAAACACACAAACACAGGACAGCAAACAACAATAACAACAAAGCATTATGTACTAATTTAGTGACTTCGGGAGAATCTTTAAATGATTATTTTTAATTATGAAATATTCTTCACACACAGCAGAGCAAATACTGTAACAGACATCCAGGCATGTGGATAATCAAACAAGAGTAACGAATTTGGTCTTTAAAATTTGTAACTTACAACAATTCCCGCACAAGATTCTCTGTGTTGTTAATAATCTTGGCAAAATCTGATGACCTGTGGCTCATTTCTGTGGAAGGAAAGAAAAACAAGAAAACGCAGTTCCAGTTCAAAACCAAGTGAATGGAAGCAACTTTAGAAGTGCACAATTTGCAAATTAAATAATAAAGGGAAATTGTAGTGATTCTGCATCCAAATTGTGGGCCAAGGCTCACTTCGCTTGGGGGAAAAACCCAAACTGATTTTCCAACTGCAAACATCTGAGCCTTAACAGCCACAGCGGAATGATTTTTCAAGTCACATACTCATTGAATGATCGATTTACTAACTCATCCTTCTGTCCCTGTGATTTCTCACAAACACGAACCCGTGTGCAAAGGCCGTCCCAGAGAACAGCACAAATTTCTGTACCGTGGCTCTCATTTCACAGAAACCCAAGTATACATCCCAAACCCACAGGAACAAAATTTAATAGCAACAAGCCTGCAGCTAACCCTTTGATCTCTTAAAACGATGTGGCCTTTGGAATTCCCCAATAAGAAAAAGGACATTAAATGTTCAAAAGGAAATTTTGAAATTCCAAGGTCCTCTTCCTCAATAATGTAGGAGAAACTTAATGAAATTATTAACGAGCAAGATCTTGAGCAAAGGCTTGTAGACTTTTAAACTGATTACTGAGCTCATTTGTAAGTATAGCCCAGGCTGTAAAATGAATGTGAGGCGATACTATAAAGGTTCAGAGCACTGGGAGCCATATGTACGGCATCGTCTGATACCCAATGCTATGAACAGCAAAACCAATCATGAAAGAGCACAGAGACGCAAGAACCCCCCCCTCACCAGCATGGGTGGTGATTTCACAACTGCTTCCATCAAACATGTGACCAAAATGATTAATCTATCAAAATATATCTACAAAGGCCTAAAGACCGGGCGAAAAACTTGAGGCTTGATACATTTTCATCAGTTTCCTTTGGAACCTGTATATTCAGAGTCCAAAAGTAAATCTTACCAAGAACACTAATCCCAGTTCCTTTGTAGTCTAGTAATTCCTTTTGTATCTCTAACAATACCTAGGGAAAAACAAGAGAAAATAAAATGATTTGGATATTCTGTGCAGAGCTGTTGCTCTGGACATCGAAGAGGGAGTCCACCCACAGGGCCCGTGAGGTCCAGAAACTTCTGCTGCGCCCATGGCCAATCCCCTTCCTCCCATCCAGCCCACAGAGCACTGCTAACGCAACTTACACACAAGTTAAGTGTGAAATTATATAATGCGATTGATGTTAAAATACAGGTTTTTCCGGGACACCTGGGTGGCTCAATCAGTTGAGTGTTGGACTGTTTTCAGCTGAGGTCATGATCTCACGGCTCATGAAATCGAGCCCTGTGTCGGGCTCCACATTAAAGGCATGGAGTCTGCTTGGGACTCTCTCTTCGTCTTTCTCTGCCCCTCCCCCACTCACTCTCTATACTCTCTCTCTCAAAATAAATAAACTCTAAAGAAAATACAGCTTTTCCAAAGGTATGAATTTATTTAGGTATAAAAATTCACGTGAATTCCAAAAAACAAACAAACAAACACAGAAGTTTTTTGATGACAACCTTTAGCTGTCAAGATAAGACCTTTGGGAAAAACCAGACTCACTAGAAAAGGTCCCCTCCACTATCACATTTCTCATTCTCTGAAAGCAGAAGTACCACAAAAAGCATAAAGTTCTGGTTCAGGGAACAACAAAAAAAAGTCAATGAGGCTGAAATTAAACAGATAACTCAACTTTCCATCTCTTTGGTCTAAGGTGCTCAGGTGGAACAGGTTGGGTGTACAGGAATGAGGAAGAGCCTGCTGTGAATTAAGGGGCGCCTCGATGGCTCAGTTGGTTAAGCGCTGGACTCTTGATGCAGGCTCAGGTCCTGATCTCACCGGGGCTCTGAGAAGCCTGCTTAGGATTCTCTCTCTCCTCTCTGACCCCTCCCCCTGTTTGCACACACGCTCTCTCTCTCAAAATAAAAAATAAATATTAAAAAAGAAAGAAAGAAACACCTGCTGTGAAAGATTAATGGGCAGGGGAGGTAATGACATTGAGACAGAGCCATGAGGGGGATGTTCCTATCCCCAATGTGCAGATGAGCAGTATCAGCCAAGGCTCTGAGGGCTATGCACCTGGCCAGCCCTTTGACCCCTCTACTATGATTGCTGCAGTCCCTTACCCACATTCTACCTTACACGGACAATTGGGCAGGGGAGACCCAGGTCACCACCAATTCCAAAGAGTCAGGAAATGGGGGCATGGCTCACCACCCCTTACAAAACACAGCTTGCTTGGGGGAGCCCCAGTGATATTTTCTTCCCCCCAGATGCAAAGTAACTACACATTGAAAAAAACCCACCGATCCTTCCTTTCCTTACCTTTCCTTCCTTCCTTTCTTTCTTTCTTTTTTAGAGAAGGAAGATAGAAAGTCCTATCAGAGATGAATGTTGAAGTGTGAAATGACATGATATCTGAAATTGGCTTTATTTTTATTAAATTTTTCAATGTTTGTTTATTTTTGACAGACAGAAAGAGAGAGAGAGAGAACACGCATGGGCACAATTGGGAGTGAGGTCAGTGGAGACAGAATCTTAAGCAATCTCCACATTCAGCACAGAGTCTGAGGCCAGGCTCGATCTCACCACCATGGAGTCATGACCTGAGCTGAAATTAAGAGTTCGATGTTCAACTGACAGAGCCACCTGATGCCCCTGAAACATCAACATTCTAACAATAAAGAATTAAACAAAAATTTCCTTTGGCAAGGGTGGGGTGGTCAATAATTTGTCATTGTTGGGCACCTGGCTAGCTCAGTCAGTGAGCATGCTCCTCTTGATTTTGGAATCGTGAGTCCAAGCCCCACCTTGGGTATAGAGATTACTTTGAAAAAAGAAAAGAAAGAGATCATAAAAGCTAGCATTAGAAAAAACAATTCGTCATTATTTTGTAAACTACTGGATGCTTATTAGCACTGGCTGATCAAATAAACTTTAGTGAATCCCTCTTTGAACTGTTTAAGACTGGATTTCTCACAAAACACACAAACACTGGTGAAGGGAAAGAAAAATAAAATAAAATAAAAACAGAGAGGGAGGTAGACCATAAGAGAGTCTTAACTATAGAGCACAAATTGAGGGCCGTTGGAGGGGAGATGGCTAGGGGGATGGGCTAAAAGGGTGAGGGGCATTAAGGAGGGCATTTGTGATGAGTATCAGGTGTCCAATGAAAATGATGAATCACTAAGTTCTACTCCTGAAACCAGCACTACACTAAGTGTTAACTAACTTGAATTTAAATAAAAACTTAGAAGAAAAAGACTGGATTTCTCTTACAGAGAACATCCCCTAAAATGAGGTTGTAATCCAAATCAACACAAAGAGTTTTAAAAGACTTCTACCCCAAAAGCATGCTCCTCAACTCCAGTGGAGTTTCTTTAACTGCAGAATGCAGTCACTTTTGTGGGTCACAACAACTAACTTTTTAAAAGTTTATTTATTTATTTTGAGAGAGTGAGCGAGCGAGCGAGTGGGGGAAGGCCAGAGAGAAAGGGAGACAGACAATCCCAAGCAGCCTCCGTGCTGTCAGCACAGAGCCTTGACACAGGGCTTGAACCCATGAACCGTGAGATCATGACCTAACCAGTTATCAAGAGTCAGACACTTAACCGACTGAGCCACCAGGTGCCCCTCACAACTAATTTTTTACATGAAATAGAACAGACTAGAGTGGAACAGAATACAAAAATGTGGATGTTGTAGTTATTTAGGCTAATATTTCATAACGCTTTAATATAAGGCTTTCATTATAATTATATGCATGTTATTTTGTCATTTTGCAATATATATTTTTCATTGTGGTCACAGTCAACAATAAAGTTTGAAAAACTTCTCTAATCCTAACAATTCAATCAAATAAAAACTCATAAAAAGCAACATCTGCCACTTCCTTCCCCCCTCCCCCCCTCCCCCCAGAAAGGGCATCTGAGGGCAAAAATCCTCCCAGGAAAATAGTAAGTGCAATACTGATGACGACAGTGACAACTGTCATTATAATAAATGCATAAAGAAATTGCACAGGGAGGGATGCCTGGCTGGCTCAATGGGTAGAGCATGCAACTCCTGATCTCGGGGGACAGGAGTTCGAGCCCCATGCGGGTGGGGAGAGATTACTTAAAAGAAATAGCACAAGCAACAAATAGAAGATTCCAAAACGGAGAAGGGACAAAGGTGAGGAGGGTACCAAGAAGCGTTTGCACAGCTCTGGCAGGGAAAGAATCTCGCCTAAAATGGACTCTAAGAGGTGAGGAAAAACAAGCCCTCTCCGCCACAGCCCTGCCCCTAGAAATGCAAGAAATCCTTTCCCTTCTAAAATTGTAAGATTCTCTGTTCGTACAACACAGAGACGGCTCTATCCCACGGAGATTTCTCATCTGTTCAACAATACATAATTGTAAAGCACTTGGCTATGCCTCATGTTGCTACAACGTATTATCAGAGTCATTCTGGTTAGAAAAATAAAAATATAACAGCAGCGACTGCAGCTTGTCAGTCAAGGCAAATCACAAACTGCCTTCTTCACAACTGGGGGTGGGGGTGATGGGGGGAGGCGCTGGAACCTGGCACGGAGCCTAGAAAGGCAGGGCGTGAGTTCCACTTGGACTTGAAAAGTCTGGTTGTGGCCCCAGGGAGAATTCAATCATTCCACTTCCTCCAAAACAAAGTGAAGCTAACTGGGCGAGCAGCCCAATGCCTACCAGAATTTGAATACTCGAATGCTTTTAGGAAACAAGTCAGTTAAAAAAAAAAAAATCTACGCGTGAAACAGAGCTGAAATAAAGCGGGGAGGGCAGGTTCTCTAGGGGAACAAGAAAGGCTGGGCTGAAGGCTTGCACATTTACATTTCTGAAAAGCCTTGTGCCCAAGTGCGGGCTGAACCAAACACTCTTTACGAGGGGTCATGCGCGGGATTCCAAGTTTGCCATCCCCTCCAGTTAACGCCAGCCCCATTCCCCATTCATTCACAGTATCCATTCACAGACCGTCTCAGCACCGCCTGGCTCTCAATGCCGGGCAAGGCGAACGCAGAGATGAGAGTTTTTGCCCTCCGGCTGCGCCCCGGCCCAGCCCCGGAGAAGGCGCCGCACGGGAATCCGCAGGTGCGCTGCACGGGCGAGCCAAGTCGTGCACGCCGCGCCCGGGACAGCTGCCTAAGCAAGTCGCCGAGCTTCCTTTCCCCCAAGTGCATTCTTCCAGAAGCCCAACTGCGAGGCGTGCACTCTGCTGCAGAGCGTTCGGAAGCCCCCGAGCGGGGAGGGCGGATCCGAGCGTCCAGCCCCGGAGATGCACGGCCAGCCGCACGCGTGCTCCCGCCCTCACCGCACTCTCGGCGCGCGCTCGTGGGGACTTACCGAGCGCGGTAGCTTGGCCGGCCCGGGCCCGAAGTTGACCACCTGCGTCGGGGCGCTCATGGTGCTGCAGCACAGGCGGCGAGGAACACCGAGGGAGCCGATGGCGCGCGCAGCGCGAGTCTGCCGCCGGCTCAGACCTTCTGCTTTCTTCCAGCGCCCAGCCGGCGCCCCCATTGGCCCGCGCTGTCGCAGGCCCTGCGCTAATTGGTTCGCGCTACGGGGCTCGCACCCCCATTGGTCATGCGCACCAGCCACGGCCCAGGAGCAGTTGCTGCTCCTCCCGCCTACTGCTCCAGCTACTCTTTCTGATCCGTGCAAGGCGCGCGAGAGGTTGCACCAGCCGCCCGACTCCGCTGAGTGCCCGCCCTAGGAGCGTGGGCGGCGGGAAGGGGCAGCCCCCGCCAGCGTGGGTTCACGTTTCTGCGCCCTGGATCGGGCCCGTCTCCGCCCTCCAACCCCAGCCCGGCTCTGTTGGTCGCACTGGGAGATGTGGAGCAAATCGCTCCCCAATCCAACCACTTCTCCACCAGCCCCTCGTCTGGACCCGATGCATGCTTCAGAACCAGCAGTTACTGGGGCGCCTGGGTGGCTTAGTCGGTTAAGCGTCCGACTTTCGCTTAGGTCACGATCTCGCGGTTCGTGGGTTCCAGCCCCGCGTCGGGCTCTGTGCTGACTGCCGGCTCAGAGCCTGGAGCCTGTTTCAGTCTGTGACTCCCTCTCTCTCTGACCCTCCCCTGCTCACGCTGTCTCTCTCTCTCTCTCTCCTAGAAATAAATATTAAAAAAAAAAAAGAAAGAAAGAACCAGCAGTTACTAATCTACGAATCTTTCCAGGCGCCCCCCAGCAGCCCCGGAGACCCCAGTGGAGAGGCAGGGCTCTCAAGAATGGAACTGGCAGCGTGAAGGATGGACCCGGGGAGGGGGTGGTGGGGAATGAGGTTCTTTGCACCCTCCTAGGGGCCAGGAGCCGCTGCAGGATGATAAGATGGAGCGGCCAAAGCCGTCCTGGAGGACCACTGGCCTGGGAAACCTGGATGCCCCCCAGGCAAGTCCTTTCAAGTTGTCGATTCTCCATTTCCGTTTGTGAAAAGGGCGAGTTTGAACCTGGCATTGGCTCTCAGGTTGCGCCGGCGCTGACAAGCTGTGAGTTTAGAAACGTGAGGAGATATTAACTGCAATGCGAAACCACTAGAGAGTCAGCGCAAGCCTAGGGAGAGGCCCAGAGCCAGTCTGCAGCCCAAGCCAAGCCGGGCGCCAGGCCAGCGCTGCTCAAACTCTTCCACAGACGCATCCTTCTCAAAAGTACTCCCGTGGAGACCACGTGGTGTTCTGAAACAGGGAGGCCTCCTTCCCCACAAGAAAGACGTTTCTTTGAAGTCTGGAATTCCATTACTTTTTGAACTGTGAGGTTTGCATTCTACTCTATAATTTAACCTAGTTTCCTTGAATATAAAAAATATTTTACCAAATCTTTGAGCAAAATTGATGCTCCGGGAATACACACAAGTGCTTACCACTAGGACTTTCTGTAACACCATCCATAGGAGCAACTACCCTCGACACCCCCCCACCCCCGTTTGAAAAGGCTTGTAAGCTGACTGGGTTTTTGGCTTTTATTTGCTTTTTGTGGTGAGTATGTGGGCGGGATGAGGCTGGGGGCAGAGATCCTGCTTTGGATTTGTGAGCTGGAGGGCAAAATTTCTAGAAAGGTCACTGCCTTTCACAGCACCCTCATTTAGAAAACTGAAAAACCGAGTAAAAGGTATGAATCTCAGTCCATAAACTAAGATGTGCAAGAACTGTCACTTACCCATTATTTTGTATGACTTATCTGTAAACCCTGGCAGCCAGTCCACTGGAGGAGTGGGGGAGCTGGGCTTCCTCCTTCCTGGAGTCCCTAACCACAGGGATTTACACAGCCCTGCAGTGTGAGATGGAGAGGGAAGCACGCAGCCTTTGGGGTTCTCCATACCCCAAATTGGGCTGAGTTGCCTCAGGTGTATATGGCTGCTTCAGTCAATTAAACCACTTCTCTGTCCCACAAGGAGCACAGGAAATTTAGGTGGGGTGGGGTTGGCTATCATCCTATCCACGGACAGGCCATGAAGTCATTCCTTCTAGGACTTTGCAGTATCTGAGATGAAATTACAGGGAAGTGAGGCACACAGACCCTCTGCCCAGGGACTGCTGACCTCTGTCTCTCAATCTCAGTCTCTCTCTCTTCCACTCAACCCAAGGGAATCTCTTTTCCATTCTAGAGAGAATCCACTTCTTTCTGTTCCTTCCTCACACTCTGTGCATGAATACCTTAAGTCCACACCGCAAATTTCAGTGTTTCCGGGGCCACTCTGGAATAGAGAGGTGGTGGCGAAATTGTGGTGAATTGGAATGTGCCCACCCATTTGTGGAGGAGCTGCATAAGCCCACCGCACATTCGTTCTTTCCTTCCATGGAATAGAGGCATCACCAGGAAGTGGCTGCCCCGCCGGGCTCCTCATTCCCCAGCTCTCCTTGCTTCTAGGCAGATCGCGTGCCTGGGTCCCATCAGTGGAATGGAGCCGAGGATGTCCCTTTTAGGGGTTGGGAAATGGTGTGTTTCTGCACTTCTTTTCCCCACTCCACAGGCTGAAATCACACACTCCACAGCCCCCGGAGGTGCTGGAGACACAGAAAGGAAGGATCTCCAGACTCTGGGCTTGTTATTCACAAGCAAGAAAGTGTCTTCTTTGGCGTTGTGCCGCTGAAGTCTGTGGCTCTATTTGTCCTGGTGCCTCGTGTGATGCTAATTAATACCCCATTCTATGCAACAGCTGCAGCTTGATCCAGCGGTTATTGCCAAATGGGCAAACAAGGTCACTGGAGCTGTCTTCCCCTTGAGAAGGAAAAATCAGAAACCTAGATGTTTATGTGATGTTTACCAATTTTTAAACGTCTCTGAATTTAAATTTCAGAACACACTGTACAGATCAATATTGTGGAGGGGCCCCGCCTAGATTCCCTGCAGGCCTGATTCAGCTTGCTGGCCATCAGCTCTCCTTCTAACGACAGCTTTGTAGTATCTGTCCCATAATTCCCTCCTTCAGTGAGGAATACACTGTGCTCCCTGCTTGAATAAGAGAACGAGAACAGAAAAAAACAGAAACAAAAACACTGGGGGAAATGTAATTTAATCTCAAAATATCCTTCTTGCAGTGCAGACATATAAAGACAGCCCTGGGGGATTCCTGCATTTCAGGAGGAACCCTTCCCCTCTTACTAGGCTCTCGCTGAGTACCTTAAAAGAAGCTTCTTTATGGGACACCTGGGTGGCTTAGTTGGTTAAGCGTCCGACTTTCGCTTAGGTCATGATCTCGCGGTTTGTGGGTTCGAGCCCTGCGTCGGGCTCTGTGCTGACTGCCAGCTCAGAGCCTGGAGCCTGTTTCAGAGTCTGTGACTCCCTCTCTCTCTGACCCTCCCCTGCTCACACTGTCTCTCTCTCTCTCCTAGAAAAAAAATAAAAAACATTAAAAAAAAAAGAAGCTTCTTTATGAAAGGCGTATTTTGTAAATATCACTTTCCACAGGTGTTACTTCTTGAGCCCTTACTGTACATATGCAAATATGCCGCCATTTCCAGTCACATTGGCCATCCCATTTAGAGGGAAGGAAAAGAGGGGCGCCTGGGTGACTCAGGCAGTTGAGCATCTGACTCTTGATTTTGGCTCAGGTCATGATCTCACGGCTCATGGATTCAAGACCCAAATTAGGCCACAGAGCCTGCTTGGGATTCTCTCTCTCTCTTCTTCTCTCTCTCCCCCACTCAGGCCCATGCTCTCTCTCAAAATAGATAAATACACTTAAAAAAAACAAAAACAAAAACAAAAGACGAGAAAGAGAAGAGAACTGAACAGAAACCTGTTGGGAATGAGGGGAGACTATTTCTGTTGCCCCTTCTGTAGTTGGAGCTGAAGGTCCTTTTCTGTCATCTTTCCTAGAGGAAATAAGGCCTGGGACAAGGACTCAAACAAAAAGTCAAAATCCTATAACATTCTTCATTCTGACCCCAAAAGGTGAAAAAATTACTCATCCTGGTTACTTTATGCCCTCAATTTATTTCCTCTCCCTACTTCACTGCATTTTTAAAAATTGTGATAAAACATACATAACATAAAATTTATTGTTTTAAACATTTTTAAGGGCACGTTCAGTGGCGTTAGTACATTCAGTGTTGCACCACCATCACCACGTCCATCTCCAGGCTTCTTCATCTTCCCCAGCTGAAACGCTGACTGCTCCCATTCATCAGTCCCCATAAACCACCATTCTGCCTTCTGGTTCTATGCATGTGAATGCTCCGAGCACCTCTCACAAGGGGAACACGATGTGGGAAATAAAGGCAAACAAAAAAAATTAAATTTCCTTACAACTTAACAGGTCCTTGAGACAGGCAGAGTGACCTTCCTCTAGGAGCTCAGAGGTCTGGATGTTAACACTCGGTTAAGGGCAAAAGGTAACCTTAGCTTAACATCCTGACCTCCAGATTCCTTTAACATATACAGATTCCTTTGGAAATTTCCTTTATGTCCAATCCCCCCAAGATATATGTTAGCAACCATTCCACAAGCATATGGACCACTGATAGACATCTGAGGGGTCTCATGACTGAGGTTTTATTAGACAGGAACAAGTGACCTTTTCCTAACAACAGCTAGCCCCCTCAAGGTCCTGGAAACATTTCTTCCAAGATTCCTTAGAAACTTAGGCTATCCCTAATGCCCTCCCAACTTGAACGCATATAATCAATCGCTCCTCACAAACCCAGTGCAACTCTTTCTGCCCACAGGTCCTATCCCTGTGCTTTAATAAAACCACCGTTTTGCACCAAAGACGTCTCAAGAATTCTTTCTTGACCATTTGTGCCAAACCCCAATATTTCCACATCTGAACATACAGACTTTGTCTTTTGTGACTGGCTTAGATCACTTAACACGATGTTTTCAAGCTTCATCCATTTTCCTTTTTTTTTTTTTTAACTTTTTTAAAGTAGACTTTATTTTTAGAGCAGTTTTAGGTTCATGGGAAAATTGAGAGGAAGCTACAGAGATTTCCCATCTACCCCCAGCCCCTACACATGCCTAGATGGCTTCCCCTATTATCAGTATTTCCCACCTGAGTGGTAAATTTGTTAAGATCGATGAACCTCATTATCACCCAAAGACCAGAGTTTACATTAGGGTTCACTCTTGGTGTACATACTATGGGTTTAGACAAAGGTATAATGCTGTGTATCCACCCCGATAGCATCATACAGAGTAGTGCTGTCTATTCATCCCTCTGTCTCTCTCTCTCTCTCTTTTATTTTTTTTTTTCATTTTTTTAAAGTAATCTCTACGAGTTATGGCTCGAACTTACAACCCCAAGATCAAGAGTCACATGCTCTACTGACTGCGCCAGCCAGGCACCCTCTTTGTCTCCGTTTTTGAATGATCAGCATAGAGAGCCTTCTGTAGCAAGGTTTGCACAAGCAAAATCTCTAAGGGGGTCATTTTATTTATTTATTTTTTTTTCCCTTTGACTATTTTTTTTTTGCTGTTTTTGTTTTTTTTTTTTACAAATAGTTTATTGTCAAATTAGTTTCCACATAACACTCAGTGCTCAAAAAATATGGAACGCTTCACGAATTTGCGTGTCATCCTTGTGCAGGGGCCATGCTAATCTTCTCTGTATCGTTCCAATTTTTAGTATATGTGCTGCCGAAGCGAGCACTAAGGGGGTCATTTTAAGAGAAATGCTCTCTATGGACCACCAGGCAAAATTACACGGGGGACTGAGTACACACCACTTGTATCTCTTGACATTCTAAAAGGATTCTGGTATGGAAAAGGCATCAGGATGTTTTTAAACCTGAAAATGTACTTATTTCACTACCTTTTTTTTTTTTTTTTTTTAAAGGAAGGGAACAAACCCCTTGACACCATCTGTCTGATGTGTGGACACAGTATTCACCACACTGGGCGGGGCTGTCCCTGCTCACATAGCTGTGCAGTTTCGGATTAGCACTCTTCACCGGGACAACCTCACCTAATTCCACGTGGAAGGACGAAAATGGGCCACAGAGCACTTGTTTAATCACCCGTCCAAAGTCTACATGTGCTATTATAGAAACCATCCAGTGTCTTTTAGAATGACTTTTGTAGGGGCCCCCAGGTGGCTCAGTTGTTAAGCATCTGACTTTGGCTCTGGTCATGATCTCACAGTTTGTGAGTTCAAGCCCCATAGTGGGCTCTGTGCTGTCAGTGAAAAGCCTGCTTTGGATCCTCTGCCTCTCTCGCTCTGCCCCCCCTCCTCATGCTGTCTCTCAAAAGTGAATAAACTTTAAAACAATGTGGAATAACTTTCGTAGTGTTAGTGATCTGGTGGTGGTTTTATTTTTTCCTTTTATTTATTTATTTTTAATATTTTATTTTTAAGCCGTCTCTACACCCAACATGGGGCTCGAACCCCCCAGATCAAGAGCCACACACTACCCACTTAGCTGGCCAAGCAGCCCTCCTTTTTTTTTTTTTTTTTCCTTTTTAGGGGCCAGAGCAAATACTAAGATACAGGAAGGAGAGAGAGGAAAGCCAGGGATAATAGTGGCAGAGCCAGTACAGGAGTTGGAACTTCCTGCTTCTGACCCTTATAAATCCCCACTCCAACTCCAACTGCCTCAGACATAAACAAAGACTGTCATCTAATTTATTTGCTGGCTTACGTTTGGTACAGAAAGGCAGCAAAGATTAATAAAAAATAACAAGAATTCAAAGCTGCATAGGTGAGAGCCATTTTTGTAATCCTAGAGACGAAACGGAGGAAAGGACACACAGGCAGTGTGGCTGGAGGGAAGTGACTGGGAAATATGGGAAGCCCAGTTCAATAGATCATGGTTTATGTATGTGGTGAACAGCTATAGCCCCATTACATGGAATGTACACCAAGACTTTTTATTTTATATATTTTTAAAAAGTTTTTTTAATGTTTATTTTTGAGAGAGAGCATGAGTGGGGGAGGGGCAGAGAGCGAGAGAGAGAGACAGAAACAGAGCAAGAGCAGGGAAGGGGCAGAAAGAGAGGGAGAGAGAGAATTCAAAGCTGGCTCCAGGCTCCAAGCTGTCAGCACAGAGCCTGACATGGTGCTCGAACCCATGAACTGTGAGATCACAACCTGAGAGAAGTTAGATGCTTAACCAACTGAGCCACCCAACTGCCCCCAAGACTTTATTTTTGAAAGAGAGAGAGAGAGAGACAGAGAGCGAGCTGGGGAAGGACAGAGAGAGAGGAACACACAGAATCTGAAGTAGGATCCAGGCTCTGAGCTGTCAGCACAGAGCCCGACATGGGGCTCAAACTCACTGACCTCAAGATCATGACCCGAGCCAAGTCGGGCACTCAACTGACTGAGCCACCCAGACACCCACGGAAAGTTTTTAATCACATAGGAATGCGATCGGTAGGAAACACCAAATGAAAACAAAAGCCACTTTCCATCACCGCAACCATTAACCATCTCCATTCTCCAACCATAACAAAGATCCCCCTCCCAAATAAAAGCCCGCCTCCTTGGGGGTCACAATTCCTACTCAAATTTAGACAACAATTTATAGTCCCAAACCAGAACCTTGATAAATGCATTCAGATTCATTTATTCATGCCACAAATACTGTGTTCCTACCGTGTACCATGAAGAAGGCAGGCATGTTCCCCGGCCTCCTGAAGCTTCTGGTGTTTGATATATTTATAGAGAATTTTTTTATATTTGGCAAAAGTCATCAGCTCAGTGAGGCCTGCCATGCTCACCCTGATAACATCACAAACCTCCCCCTCCACACCTGGGGCTCCTGAAGACTCTCACCCTCCTACCATTTCTCTTGTTTCCAAAACATGAATCACCTGTAACGTGCAGTAGAATTAGTTCATTTATTATTTATTTCCATGTTTGAAGGGAAGGAGAAAGTCTCCAGCCTTCAGGGTCGTCCAGCTGGCCTAAGAATTAAATGGACATGAGACCAATTAACTACAAAAAAACCCAGAGTTTTACTACATGCTCATGGAGGCCCAATAATGAAATTGAGATCTCAGGAAATGACTGAGGCAGGCAGCTTTCACAACTTTTTAGACTGAGAGACAGTAAATCTGGGAGGAATTTACTGGAGGACAGGACAAAGAAAAGTTTGGGAGCTTCCATTAGTAAAGAATTCTAAGCAGAATTTGGGCTGGGGGAGTAAATTAGTAAAAAGTAACAAGGTTGTTTATTCAGGCTTCTCCACTCTAAATTTCTCATCTCTGGTGAAAAGGATGTGTCTTTACCTCCTGNAACAGGCTGTTTTAAAAAGCTCTTTTTTATGGGGACACCTGAGTGACTCAGTCAGCTGAGCATCCAACTCTTGGTTTCAGCTCAGGTCATGATCTCATGGTTTGTGAGATCGAGCCCCATGTCAGGCTTGGAGCTGAGCATCAACCCTGCTTGAGATTCTCTCTATTCCTCTCTCTCTATGTCCCTCCCCTGCTTTCATTTATATAAATATATATAAATATAACTTTCATTTATAATAATCAATATGCCACAGTGGCATATTTGGGGGCAGGA